>NC_089316.1:18180446-18287946 GCF_036669915.1 Pocillopora verrucosa | reverse complement strand
TTAGTACAACGTTAATCTTGTCGAGCTTTTTAACACATTGAGCTGATTGAAGGGGCGTGCCGAAGTAACGACATCACAACTGTTTAAAAAGGAACCTTATTCGTGGTTGCTTATCAAGTTGATCGTTTTAATTCAAGTATAAATATATCGAGTAATGAAACTCGGAATGACAACATTTACCATTTTTAGGCCTTTTCCTCGCTTCCTAAAGTTCACGTCACTATGAAGCATGGAACTCCAAACCAAATGCAGGACGCCATGAATGTTTGGATCGAGCACGTTTCAACAACTCGGTTTGAAGTTTGTTTGCAAGAATGGAGGAAATTTGATGGACCGCATAGCAATCTATCTGTGGTTAGTAAAAATTCTGTTCTCTTTTTTACTGGAGTTAGACACTATGCACAACATTCGGATGTGGAAGCAATTTCATGAATGACAAATATTGGCGGTTGAATTATAAGGAATTATAAATTTTCCTCTCTTACACTTAGGAATCATGAGTGCTGAAGGTTAGATGGTTCCACTTCAACCTCAGACACTCTACATTGCATACATAAGCTGGCATCCAGTTGAGTTTATACTTCAACAGAATGATATATTACGACTATACTTGTTATCTTTATTACAATTATTTATCTATTTATAATTGTTTTTCTCAATTTGATCTTCAGAGCTGGATGGCGTACCAAGGTGACTATCCATCATCATGGCAAGTGAAAGTATCGTCAGAGGTCATGTTCTCTGAGAATGATGGACTAACTTTTGAAACCAATTTTGCCCTGTGCAAGGTATGGGTTATATTCATTCTTATCACACAAGTTTTCGTGAAAATAAAAAGAAAATTGTTCTAAAGCTTCCATTAGGGTTCATTGAGTATGTTTGGTGGCAGCTTTGATATAAAAAGGCAACACGAACACGATCAAGAAAAGTAAGAGTAAAGAGAGAAAAAGTAGAAGAAGGAGAAGAAGAGAAGATAAGAAGAAGAGAGAAAAGGAATAAGGGAAAAAGAGAAGAAGAGAAGCAAAGAAGAAGAGAGGAGTGTGTGCTTGAAAGGGGAAGTTAACAATGACTCGGTACTGATTTACTGATAATGCTTACCACTTTAACATTTTTGTGATCTATTCCTTCAGAATGTGCGCTTTCCAAGTCCATACTACGCCCCACCATTAGTACTCGCTACTGCTTTCAATTGTAACTCAAACAATGCTGACCCAGTGTGTACACAGGAAACTCCTCTGAGTGTCTGGTTGGAGGTATAATATCCAATAAATTTCAGGACAGTTACATGTACCGTCACTCTAAGTACTGGTAGACTTTCAAAGTTAAGAGGTAGTGGATAAGTATTTTCGTCGGATAAAGCAAGATGTGCTTTTCTACCGCATTGGCACACAAAAATGGCAAAGAAAAAAACACGTGAACGATATTTATGACCTCAAATACACAAATATGGATTTCTATGTCTGTGCAGGTATCGTTTTTAATTATCAAAAGAGGGGAATTCCGTTTTCTTGTCAGGTCTACGCTTAAAGTCGTATTCTTGATTTCGAAGGTCACATAGCAAGTAGATTTCGAAATTACGCAAATCTATCGTAATTCCTCTTTTTCTCTTTGTCAACAAAAGTGGTAGAGAAATAGTTTCCTTCGTGAGCACAAGACCCCCGCTGATTTTTAAATATACTTTATTTCAATTACCTATGTATTTACTTCTCTCTTCTTCATTTATCCATCATACATGTACCTATTCGCTTCTTTACTAAACTCTAAATTTCCCTTTATAAGGAGGTGACGACCTTCCACTTTCGCGTATGCATAATAGATGACACTGGTTATGGTGGCCCACGACGCAATGTGACTGTAAATTACTTGGTCATCGGAGGTAACCTCAAGTATTTAACATTTCGTTCATGACCCTAAATCAATTAACTGATTCTCCAACGAAGATCAGTCTCTCCTTTTTGTTTTTGTTTTTGCTATCTTAATTTTGTTTTCATCAACATACATATTTTTCTTTTAGATCTTCATCCTTGCATAGATATAGAGTGCGAGAAATTTGCTCATTGTGTGGCAATATCTCCACACGAATACACTTGCCAATGTAACACAAGCTGCCCTTCTTATGAAGAACAGGTCTGTGCTTCTAATGGCAGAACATTCTCCAACTTGTGCCTTCTAAATAAAGAAATATGTGATACAGATGCAAACTTTACCATCTATCATCCAGGAAGCTGCACAGGTATCTCTTTAGTTGCCACTTCATATTCTTGATGCGAATGATGCACCAAAAAAAGACTTTCATGCATATAGTTGATGGGAGCATGGGGACGAGTAGCCTCGATTACCAGCCGCTGTTAAGGAATGTGAGCCCGTGCTCCTTCCCCCCGAACCCCCCTCTTCTCGAGAGGAGTGAAGACCGGACACGAGAAAGCCTCGCAAATCGAGCCTAGAGGACGATGGTAGCGGGGATTTTCAAACGATAAGAAATTTTGGCGAAGACTGGGCGATTATTTTATGAAAATACCTCTATTTTCTCGGTTTCAAACTTACCATACAATTCACTTACCAGCTTTAACATTTTCGTTGTAGGTTTTCCGTTTCAGACAGGGAGACACAAATTCCAGAACATTCCAATTTGGGCAGAGGATCAGTGCGAGACTTTTAACTTTCAACGGTTCGTGTTCTACCCACACAGTAAAATACACGTGCAACTCACAGTTAACCATGTCAATTATTCGGATGCTTCTTTTGTTCACGAAGCTGTTACAGCTTGGGTTGAAAGCGTTAACACCACTCAGTTTACAGCCTGTGTCACTCGAGCAGGAAGAAATGACTACCCTGCAGACAGTTTTGCTTCGGTTGATTGGATTGCATATCAAGGTGCTCCCACAGGAGGAATTTCTGGTGAAGAATTATTTCCCACTTGGTGGACTGGGACTATTTGTCGAACAGTTACTATTCCCAGCGTAAGCATCTTATCAAACTTTTTTTTCTGGTTGCTATTTCTATTCCATTGATCTAAGGATTAGCGTTGGACCCCAAAGAAGCCCCACATTGCCTTATCAATAGTATGAAGATTGTTTTGTTAGAAAATAAACACGAGAAGTGGAAACTTCATTTTGTAAGAATCAGTAGTACCAATTTGCATTAGTGTAAGGCTAATCCCTGAGAGATTGAAAGATAAAAATAAAAATAGGAAAATGAGGGGAAGGGGGTGGTTAATTGAAAATCTCACACACATATACTAGTGGCCTCGATATTTGAGATCATATTGATTCTGCTCTTCTTACTGATGCTGTTTACTTATGCTTACGCATTATATAATACAAAGGTAATGTATTTTCCTGTGGGAAACAGTTTGTTTTGTTTTCCCGAGGGACCATACATTAAGTGCTTTGCTATATATTTAGACTTTCCCTTAAACAATCATGTGGCAAAAACAAACAAACGACTGTTGTATTCGACGCGCAGGCAACTGCGCAATGGTATCCCGGTCGGGATACATTTGAATTTAATTAGGGGCACGTCACCAAGAATTAACCAATCCCAGTGCTCGTTTTGTTGGGTGAAAGTCTAGGTATATAACAATATTACTCGTTCTGGCACCCAAGCAAGTCACAGAAAGAGTGTACTGATCACTACCTCAGTCAACGTGTGTTTAATCTAGTTTTGCAATTTGCATCTCAGGGAACATATTCCAATCCACCAACTGTATTTGTGACAGCTAAACACCACAGGAAGGGTCTGAAGCATGATGCTGCGAGTGTTTGGCTCGAAGACGTATCAGCAGCCTCCTTCAAAATCTGCTTGAGGGAGCTTCAAAACTTCGCTGGTGTTCATGAAGAAATTTCAGTTGTAAGTTTTATCAAATCTGGCGACACGATTATCTTATCTAACAAGTTAACCTAATTCACTATATGTGTATATATATATATATCTATATATATGAGTATAATATATTTTATTTGGAACTGCAGTTCCATATACAATGGTAATTGGTAATTGGCCTTTTTTCCATCATCATCCATTTTTCTGATGTTTTCATCGTAGGACTGGTTAACATTTGATCGCCCTCCGGAACCTCTGATTACAGAGCATAATGATGAATATTTCCCAAATAACGGGCCACCTCCAAGGAGTCATAACTTTGCCTTCTGTCAGGTTAGCTCTGGCAACTGTCATCACTTATCTTTAAATGGCCGCTTAGGAAGTAAAGATAAGCTCAATTTAAAAGTAATTTAAATTTTTTTTCTCCTGTCTGTGAAAGAAAATACGCTTGTCACTTTTCAGGACATGGAATTTACTCAGAACTACACCAAACCGCCGATAGTTCTGCTTACTGCAAAACATTCTACCAGTGGACAAGACTCTGCCGCTGCAGAATGCAATGGAATCGAAAGTTGGGTAGAGGTAGGGCTATGGCCATTTCATAAAGATTGAAGAATTTCTACAGCAGATTTCTGTATTACCTTACGTTTATTATCATTATTTTGATTTTAAGTTTTTTCTTTGCAGTTTGTAACCAACACAAGTTTTAGAGTGTGTGTCAAAGAACTTTTCATTCAACGCTTTGATCCTCTTACCGTATCGTACGCAGTGTTGCCAGGTAATGGAGTTTTGGCAAATTTTGTAAAATAATAAATATAACTTTGCTCTCATGTTCAAATAATTAAAGTTTCATAGGAAGTTTCTGACGTCTGTTTTCATTGTTGTCTGGGAGGGAACACCCTCGCCTTTCTGCTGTTAAATTGATTTGGACTTAAGTTAGCGCATGTCTAACTACAAGTAATTTAGTTTTAACAACTGAGTTGAAAACGTAAATTGGCCACCGTAAAGGGCGAAGAAAACTGACATTTGAAGCGTTAGCCCTTCGTCAGAGCGATTGATTTCGATAGCTCTGACGAAGGGCTGACGTTCCAAACGTCAGCTTTTTTCGCCCTTTACTGTGGTCAATTTACGCTTTCAACTCAGTTGTTAACACTAAATTACCTGCTATACTGTCTCACAGACGCAGCACCACAGTTTCTTTAGAAACTTATCCCCTTTATTCATTTAACTAAGAGGTTGTCCTTTATTTTGTGCTTTTTATATGATATTTCTTGTTTGAAAAGCGATAAAAATAGTTCGATCCTTGTTAAGCTTGTGTAACTTTCATAGATAAGCTCAAGCCTGAAAGCTGACCTCGACCTAGTCGCCCTTTCTGACTTTCATTCAAATTTATCAGGGAGCAGGGATGTTTAGTTAAGGCGATGATATAACGAGCACGTAGGATAACAAATCTGCAACTTATTGCACCGCGTCACCAACGAACGGATTGTTCCTATAGTAAGCAATGTAAACGTATTTCCATCTCGTAAGTAGCACGTTTTCCTATTTAAATGGTTTAATTCATCTAAAAAAAGAGTTAGCTGTAATACCTCCACTAGCGCGATTTTCGCTCAGGAGCTCAGCATCTAATTTCAAGTCGGTGGCTTGTAAAAGTCTGTCGACGATAGCTGCACTCCTCAAAACATGAAAATGTAATTCATTTTATTGGCAAAGTCTTTTAAACCAAATTTTTGATTGCGTGTGGATATATGAAAGAAAAACAGAGGTAGCCTTCAATTAAATCGGTACAGTAATAATGTTCATCTTATTTTGTTCACTTAATTTTAGAAGACATATGTCAGGACGATTGGACGTATTACAATGGGTATTGCTATAGAAAAGTCTTGTCTTGTGACTCGTGGGAAAATAGTCAGGAGACATGTGCTTCCCTGGACGCAAATCTTCCCAGCATACACAGCCAAGAAGAAAACGTATTTGTTCAAAGTCTACACGGCAGTAAACAATCGTGGCTGGGTCTGTCTGATAATTTCACCGAAGGTTCGTTCGTCTGGAGCGATGAGACCCCTTTAGACTTCCATTACTGGGCAGAAGGACAACCAAACAATTTGCACAACCAAGACTGTGTTCACACTCTTGGTTTCTTTAATGAGTTTACTTGGAATGACGTAAATTGTACAGACTGCCACGGATTCACTTGTAAGAGAGGTTGGTGTTAACAGGATCAAAAGCCCCCCGCTATATCCCGGTGGGTGCTTGAGACATAGCCCTCAATCCCTCGTAAACAAAAAACCGGTATAAACGGGGTTACAAAAAGATCTAAAGTTACCATTTTTACTCGATGGAAAGTGATATTGTGCAAATACGGTATATTATTTAATAGACTGAGCAGAATTACCTTTTTGTCCAAAATATGTAAAACATATATACTTATTGAAAATCATATATGTGATCTGCGGGTAAGAAACGACTATGGAAGCGATCCTCGCAGTTATGAACACAACTTAAGTTGTAGTGAAAACAAGGCCTGAAAAAAAATTTAGGCCTGTGCGTTTCAGACCTTATTATCACTACTACTACTTCTACTACTACTACTACTACTACTACTACTACTACTACTACTACTACTACTACTACTGCTACTACTACTATTTAAGTAGTGTTCATAACTGCGAGGATCGTTTCCATATTCATATATAGTTATTGTTCATAGATGCATTGCTTTCGATTACTATCTTGCCTCCTCGTCAACATAAGGCTACTTAAACTGGAGTTACTATTATTATGATCATTGCTATTATTATTACCTCTTTTAATTCCAGATTACAATGAGTGCCAATATTTCGCTGACTCCTGTCCAGCAGGTGCGACTTGCGTGAACAGGTATGGTTCCTTCACTTGTGTATGCCCCACTGGATATACCTTCGAAGAGGGAGACTGTCTAGGTTTGTACTCTTTTCTGTATTGGTCGTTAAAACACTAGACTTCGCGTATTTCACTACCACTCTTTTGGGGTACTAAGTAGGGAAATGTTATGGGAGGGGAGTCTAAGTTTTCCATCCCCCAGAATGGTAAAATAAAGTAAAACTTAGGGCTTCTACTAGTTTTCAACACGAGTTCTTGCTGTAGCGGTTGGGATGAATAAAATGGGCATAATTTGAGTTATGGTAAATACTACTTCAAGCATCATAAATACACTTTGAGAACATCTTGGTTGAAATGCCGATGCAAAATTAATAAATTTTATTTATCATACAAATTACCGTGTTATACGAGGATTCCTAGTGCTGAGAAAAGCTGTGACAACACAGGTGAAAAAATGTTGTATTTTTTTACGTGTGTTTGATATCGTCAATCAGCTGCTGACACGTCACTCCCCCTTCGCGCCACTCGCCAAGATATAAGAGTGAACGACGGAGCCTTCATTATTCTCAATCTAAGTTCGTTTGCATTGTCAGAATTTTTTCAGATTATGGCTGCTAAAACACTGAAAAATCCGTATCGCTTACAGATAGTAACGTTCAAACTTTGCTAAAAGGGGAAACAAACCAAAATATGGAAAGAAAAACCGAAAATTACGTATTCAGTCGCTTTGGTAATGGCATTTCTCGCGCCTAAGGACAAAAATCGACAATTGGAAGATTTGCCACAGGCCAATTTTGGCCGTGTACCTGAAAGATTTCTTCTGTCGGTAAGGACCAATTCACTAACTGAGAATTTTGTGCATTGAAAATTACGCCCATTGTTTGGTTTTGTATTGTTTCAACGCATTTTTCATCTGCCAATGCTCTTTACGATTTTTATTCAGGGATTTTCGATTCTTTTATTTTCATTCATTAATAAAGATAACTTCTCTTGTTAAGAAAGAGCTATTATTGTGTTAATATGATCAACAAAATAATACATGGTTGCTTGCAGATATGAAATTTCTCTTCTCGCGTGCAACTCGACATCTGACTCGTTCGCAGCGCTCACTCGTGAGCTATGGAGTTGAATACTCAAAGAGAAATTCCATATCTACGCACGCCCACGTATTATTCCCTATATCAGTTAAAGTGCATTTGGCTTCGCTTGTCGCTGTGTTTCTGTAACTTATCTAAATTGTTTCAAACAGATGTAGACGAGTGTCAGTCAGGTTTGTTTTCCTGCCATGCGCAAGCCCAATGTGTGAATACTCAAGGATCGTACGAATGTAGATGCTTACCTGGTTATGCAGGGGATGGCATTCTTACATGTGCAGGTAGGAGGAGAACAAAACGAGTCATAAGAACGACTTAACAATCTTCAACACGCTGTGGCTGAATTCTGAAAGTGTTAGCTCAGATATACAAAATAAGGTCAGACGTAACTTACACTGATAAGTGAAAAAGCCTACAGTCGGTATAAGAGAGGTGTAAATTCCTTGTAAAAGGTTGGTGAAATGGTGCTTGGCATTTGATACTTTATCCTTTTAAAATATGACTAAACTTGACATATGATTCGCGATAATCTTCGTTTTACAGACGTGGACGAGTGTCAGTCAGGATCTCATTCCTGTCATGCACAAGCTCAGTGCGTGAACATACAAGGCTCCTACGAATGTAGATGTTTATCCGGATATTTGGGGGATGGTCGTGCCACATGTGCCGGTAATTTTGAGATAAATCATGCTAGAACGCATCACACTACTGTATTCTGTAGCCGTCGTCACAGACTAGAAATAACGAGCTTTGACAGCCTTTCGTCAATAGATACCCCTCCTTTAATGATAACTTCTAAAACCTGATCAGAGAGCGCGGTCATTCTGAGCAGCTGCTTTGGGAAATACCACGTTCAAACTGATGGGGTGGCATTTCTTATATAAGCTGTCAAAAACGCTTTCAATGAAAGCATCTGAATCCTTCTCAGTCACCTCCAAATCAGGGGTGCTTGAGTGAGAGGAGACAAAGAAAGGAAAAACATCAACAACAACAAAACCAACACAAATCATTAACAAAACAAGAAACAGTCGAACAAGATAACAACAAAACTGCAAAAAGGGTAATGACAGCTAAAAATAAAGAAAAGAAACAAACCAAGACATAATTCATTTGAAAATGAAGGTACTCGTGCTGTTTTTGTTTACGGAAATCCAACCTTGCCATATAAAAGACGAGGTAGACTTCCCTTTCTTTTCTTTAAAAAAAAGACAACAACAGCACAAAAGAAAACAGCATTCCAAGTGAAATAGGAAAGAACGCGATGGACAAAGAAGGAGAAAGGGGAAACGGGATTGTTTAATTTAATGTAGCTAGAAACTAAATTATATGGATTTTATCTTGAACAGACATAAACGAGTGTCGACTTGGATCATACTCCTGTCATTCAAATGCCAGGTGCATCAATACACAAGGCTCTTACGATTGTGAATGTGTACGTGGATATTCAGGAGATGGTCTATACACATGCTCAGGTATATTTATAAATACTTTTACAGTCAGTCAAATTTGAGTAGTACTACGCTAGAGTAGGTTAACATACATTACGATGTAGACTCGTTTCATCAGATTTTGGCTATTTGTCCCCATTCCTGCCAGCAAAACATGTATAGTTAAAACGGGTTTAGCTAAATGAAAATCAGAAACACTGAAAAACTGAATTTCCCATTGGTTTTAAATAGTCTCTAACTTGTATATTTGAAGTCGACATCATCGGTTTTAGGCAGCTTCTTTAATGAAGAAAATAAATTCAAAACCGTGTTTAACAAAACAGCTTTAAAACATTTTTGAGCTTAAATTTGGTATGAATGGGGTATAAGTCTTATCTCTTGTTTTCTGACTTCGTTGTTAAAGATATATCTAGAAATGCATGCAGTGACGGAAATGGTTGCATGAAATGGCAAAAAATTCGTCAAAATCGTCAAATCTGCCGGGCTGATTTCGCTTTGACGAAATTGACTGAAACTCGTAGAAATCGTCAACTAGGGCGATTAGGTCATGACAGGACGGAAAAACGCGTGGACTGTAAGTACCTACCGTTGTCCCATACAAAGTCTTAGAAAACTTTTCTAAGGCTTTGTATGGAACAACGGCAGGTACTTACAGTGCATGCATTATCCGTCCTGTCATGAGGACTTAATCATTAGAAACATGAAATTTAAATTTAAATCTAACCTCGACAGATTCAAACGAATGTAGAACGGGATCACATTCTTGCGCTTCAAACGCCGATTGTGTTAATACAATCGGCTCGTACGACTGTGAGTGTGAGCATGGATTTCAAGGGAATGGTTGGTATTGTTCAGGTAAGATGTGGAATATAAATTACATGTTTAAGAACCAGGCCGACGGAAATTTTTAACTTCTATCACTATTCGCTGAATTCAATGCTCTCATTTACTGTAAGACAACATTTCACCACGCTCTTCAATTCCTGTATTCACCAGATACCTGTCCACAAAGACGGCTTTCTTCAAGTGGACTTAATTTATTTTTCTGCAATTAGCTGCAAAAATTGCAGACCCTATGCTTCACCTACTGAAATATTAGCTTTTTTCTACATGGAACAAAAACTGCTACTGTTCTGCCCTTGGCAACTAAGCGATGCCTACAAGGAAAAACTCCTAATACTTCGATAGAAATTTAGGTAGAACGTTAGCCAAGCTAACACAATAACTCAGCACTGCTACCGCTAAACATTGTAGGAAAAGTGCAGAAACGCACACTCACGCTAAGAAAGACACTAATTACTCTAGAAAGATTGTTTTTGTGAGTGATGAGGTCGGACAAGTACTGATCCTTTTACAGATGTGGACGAGTGTCAAACGGGATCATATTCATGCCTTTCAAACACTCAGTGTGTGAACACAATTGGCTCATATGACTGCAGGTGTTTGCCTGGATATCATAGGAATGGACGGGGTTATTGTCGTAGAGGTAGAAGTACAAAAATTCCTATCTGTCTATCTTTCTAGTTATCTATCTATCTATCTATCAATCTATGGGTGCGTTTCTTTGGGAGGATCCGGGTTAGAATTTGTGATCCAAGATCACACAGATTATGGTGCGTGAAAGGAACGGAGTTTTAGACGAGCACTCGGAGAAATCCAAAACGTGCGTTCTTTTAAGACGTGGGTTATTGAGCTCTTCGCTGAACGGCTCGTCTAACTGCATGGGCTTTTAGCGCGCACAATTTTTCTAATTAGCACTATTCATTAGAGGAACATTTTTTCGTGGTAAACTCAAACGTTGGAATTAAAAAAGAAACAAGTATTGATTACGATATGGATACTTGGGAACCCTGAATGCCTGCGATCAGTGGCCGATCGATTTAACATTACAAAATCGATTTTATTTCGTGTTTATCGCAGAATTTGTGGAGCGATTGCCAACAATCTTTCCGGTCACTCGTTTCCGGTCATGAATTACCCACTAGTTTGAAATTGAGCACCGCTGGGCAAATTGATTAATTTCGGATCCTTCGCCCAAAGGAACGCGTTGGATCAATGATCCGTCTTTAGATCACGCAGATCCGTGATCCGATGAATCCTTGTCTAGAGTGGATTTGATAGATCACTGATCTGAAAAAGGATTTGCTCGAAAGGAACGCCATAGATCAGAAATCCTGATCCGAATTCTCCCAAGGGAACGCACCCTCTTTCTCCATGTATATATCTAACAAGACGTCATCTATACATTTAATAGTCTATACAGAGATCTTGTAGTTCTTGTGACGATCAAAACTGTGGGGGAACACTTGATATTTTCTCCGGAAGCACTGTAGACTCGATTAGCTGTAGGTGTTCATAAATGAGCCTGCAGTCATCTCATCGACCGGCTAAGCGCTTAGACCTTCACATTGTTGATCTGTATCAATTAGATTTGTCGGCTCGGATTGTACGGAAATTTTTCGTTTACGCTTTCGCGGTTGTCCTTCGGGAAAAAATTCGCTCAAATATCAAAATTCCTCGACACACTTTCATGTGCCATTATTCCTGGAGTTTTTTTGGGGAAATTTGACGAAAGTCGGTCAAAACTATATAAACAATAAATTCGCTCAGAGTGATAGAATTCTTCCTAAAATCGCAAACAACTCGCGCCATGCGTGGAGATAATCTCGCCTCCTGAAACCGCAAATTAATAGGACAATGGGACCTGATGGCGTCAATGACGATGGATCAATATTTTCCGGGAAAAGTAACCCATTGCAGACCCATTTTTTATCTCGATTGCTCAGTGGAGCATTGAGCAGGACGACACAATAATGGGCAAAGTTAAGAAAGGCAAAGGGAAAACCCACGGCAAAAATGCAAAAAACCACAAAATGTGCAGAGGGGCAAGACAACGAATCGACAGACAGCTTTCAAAATTACAGTTCGAGGCGACTTTTAATGTTTGTGTATAAGGCTGGTACTAGTATAAAGAAAAGGGACTTCCTTTTTAACATTATGTGTGGCAAATTTCGGTTTGACGGCCAGCACAGAGCTCTGCCAGTACTGGTCGCTGTCACGAAGAAATTTTTTTCTTTTCTTGGCAGAATGGTACTCTTTCTTTCTTTCTTTCTTCTTTGGTTCAAATTTCTTTTTCATTTTTTTTTTTCACCAAGGACTTTCTTCCGCTTTTGATTTTCCCATGGGCAAGAGCTTCTACGTGTGAATTTTGTAAAGTGCATGCTGTAAAAAAAAATATGGAAATTACATGAAAGAGGAGCCCCATCATAAGCGTTTGCCGTCAAATCAAAGGAAAATCGATGTTTACGGCCTCTGAAGGTTGGAAGTAACCCTTCAGAGTAGAAGTTTCGCATACCAGCTCGAATATGTGTCAATTAAGGCACTTTGTGGGAGATATGTTTTCTGGTTTGTTTTCAACTCGGCATAAAATTTTCGCGTAATTCCACTCAGCTTAACAAGGCTTATAAAGTGAAGATAACAGTTTTATTTTTCCGCTTCTCTAGCTATTGATTAAACTTCTTCAAAACCCAAGAGGTCTATTTTTTGTATTTTTTTTTTTTGTTCGGTTGTGTTTTTTCTTTTTTAGCGGAGTAAGCCTCTGACTTCTTCCCCTGGCTATGAAGATTGAGAATTTTCAACTCTAACAAGCTCTTATGGGTTTTTAAAGATATCGTGCACCCTTATTTATTTAATTCCTTCTGTGTTTAACTTTATAACCTTGGTAATTAGTGGTTCGAAACAAGCAATTCTACACATACATAAATAAATGCCTTTTAGACTACCAAAGGTATCTTTAATTCAGGTATTATATTAAATTTATCATAACACAACAGAGGACGCACCCATCCGTTTAGTGGGCGGAGGACTTGATAACTACGGCCGCGTAGAAATTTACCACAACGGGCGGTGGGGTACAGTTTGCGATGATCACTGGACAATGAACGAAGCCAACGTGGTTTGTCGTCAACTTGGTTATCCTGGTGCGCGCCAGGCTCTTCGCAGCGCTGCATACGGTGAGGGGTCTGGTCCAATCTGGATGGATGATGTTCGCTGCCAAGGTAGAGAGGCATTTTTATCTCATTGCAGAAGCAATGATTGGGAAAACCATAACTGTAACCATAGAGAGGATGCTAGTGTGAAGTGTATAGCACTCTCACCCCCTTTACCTTTACCACCTCCACCTTTACCTTAGGCTACTCGAGCTCACTTAGGTAATACGATCCATGAAACGCGGAGAAAAAAAAAGGCTGTCTCATGCAGACACATCTTCAAATAAAAACTACGCAAGTTTCGCCTTTCTTTTGCTGTATTCCAGTATTCTAATCCCTCCTTGCCTTACCTTACATATCCCACTATCCTTTGCAAATTTTTCACACTGTCAATTTGGAGAGTTGCGGAAAAAATTAGCCGGAGAGTTGAATTTTTTTTGTAACTTTCGTGTGTATCAAAGGTTATCATTCTTCTGATTTTGATTCTGATTTTGATCCCCTTTAAAGAAGCTTACGTGAAAAGAGTTTCAAATTTAAGACGGCGAGGAGGCAGAATCCAAGCGAGTAATGGGCTTCTGGGTGTGTAACACATGATTGGGCTGCACAAATCCTATATGTGTCAGCCATTTTGCATGGCTGAAACATATAACTTGGTACAGGAGAAAACTTACTTTTTTTTAGTGTTTTCCTTGTAGTGAATATCAGTAACGTCGACGGTAGCGGTATATTAGCACAAAGAGACGTTATCTCGTAGTTTTGCTTTACATTCTTACTGCGAATGAGCTACCCAGTGATTAGCTTACTCAGTCACATTAGTCACGTTAAGCAAATATAGGCTTTAAGCGTGCATATTGAGTAAATCGTTAATTTCACTTATGTATAGTGATATTATGTACTACTAGACTATGTGGAAGGGCCAGACGGGAAAATATTTGGCTCGAGGCCATGATCTTGCCAAGGACTAATCGCAGTGAGGTACATGCGTCATGACCGAGAGCCAAATATTTTCCCCACAAACTCGACAAAACTAAGTCGATAAGCATTTCATTATATGGCTACCAAGTCTTATAATATTAAAATTAGGTTTGAATCTACAGAGCAGAGGAACATGAAAGTAACCCCCACTGCTCTGAGTGCAGAAAAGCCGATATCGATATTACGCCAATGATTTTGATTCCTTTCTTTTTGCAACTTTCGATGTTGTAACTTATCTGTTGTAGAGCTGATCTAATAAAATGAAGATATCCTCAGCTCATCAAGCGTAGACATGCTGTACAAGTGGAGCAACACTTAGTTTTATTCTAGTTTTCTTTCCCCTTCTTAGAATTCCTCAAAGTTACATGAAGAATATAGCGACCGGTTTTAGGGGGGGAGGGTCAAAGGATTTAAGTTATGTCACGATAAAATTTACCTGATTTCCCCCCCCCCCAAGCCTCTGAATCATTCTTATGATCCCCTCATTGGCAGTTTATTGCTATTCAATTTCCTAAAGTGCCCCCTTTATATTCTGTTGGTGACGACTGATCCCTTTGGTCCCCTTTAAAATCGTGTATCCCCTTCCCCCTAAAAAGGAAAAACCTTTCGACTCCTCCCCCCGTCGATTACGACTTACTGATCCTTTATGTAAAAAAAGTCAGGGGAAGGGGGTATTCACGTAATTTGCTCCTTACAGTAGTAAGAGGGCGGTTTTTTGTTTGTTTTTTTTTTTAAATAACAAATATGGGGACTGTCACTCATGAACTTCGTATTGGGCCTCGCCAGTAGCCCATTACTTGATTAAGTGATGGGCTCCTGGCCTCGCTCACCATAGAGTCTCTATGGCTTAGTGGTAAAGTATCGGAGCGCGGAATTTGAAGGTGTGAGGTTCGATTTCGCATGTGGGACTCAGAACTTTTTCTTTGTCCCACGCTCTTGACAAGACGAAAAAGATCTCTATTTCTTCACCGAGTTCAAAACTTACCATCTTTCATATAAACATGACACTATCGACATCGTTGATCCTAGCAGTATGCAGGACGTGTTATATGGACTTCGAAATAGACCTCACTCACCATAGAGTCTCTGTGGCTCAGTAGTAGAGCATGGGAGCGCGGAATCCGAAGGTTTGGGGTTTGATTCCTCACGGGGATTTAGAATTTTTGTCCCATGCTCGTGACAAGAGGAAAGACGCCTTTCTCTGTCACTATATTTTGCTTCAAAGAAATTGATTTCACATTTTTTACTTATTTGGTATAAATAACTTCTTGTATTGATCCATTTAGATGGTTATCGGCGAGATTCTTTCATATAAAATCGCTTCTTGTCTATTAAGGATAAGAGTGAAGCTTTTAAAGTTACTCACAACACAGGCTGAAACCTTTTTGGAACACCGAAAGAGAATCTGGAACGAACTGATTAGGACAAAATTAGCCCATCAGCTACCTTTTTAATTGTTGAGTTGGCTTATCATGCCCGAGAAGTAGGGCTCTTACTTGGTGAAGAAGACGCAGTGTACGTCATTCTATTGTTTTCATATTTCTTATTCCCGATTGTGATGACATGCTATTGTGACGTATACTGTGTCTTCTACACCTAGTAAGAGCCAGAAGTAACAACTGTCCAATCATTGATCATAATTGTTACAGCTCATCAAAAACAAACTCGTGAATTACTCACTAGTTTAACTTCATGAGTTTGAAATGTACTGAGGTAGTCTTACTTTCTATCTCAGAATTTTGCAAACAGTCGATCGCTATTAGGGACCTTTAATAATAAATAACAACAATAAAAACACCTATAGAGCACTATTGTCCACTAATTTCTTGAAGTGCTGTACAACAATGCTTAAACTACAAAATACAAAACCTAGAAGCTGTTACAATGAAATTAACTAAACTACACCGCTAAAAACTAGATATCATTAGCCAATTTAAATAAGTATGTCTTCAACTGCGTCTTGAACTGGTCAACAGAGGTAACGCTCCTGAGTTCAAGGTAATTGATTCCATAGCCTAGGAGCAACTACAGAAAAAGTTCTATCGCCATACGTCTTTAACCTGGATCTAGTCACAACCAAAAGATTCTGAGAACTAGAACGAAGTAAACGTGGATTGTTATGGTAATGTAAAAGTTCAGATAGATAAAGTTGATGCCGAGCCATTAAGGCACCTGCGCACTAAAAGCAATATTTTAAAATGTATGCGATAGTTTAAAGGTAGCCAGTGAAGTTTAAACGTGATATAAGTAATATGTGACCCTCCACGGGATTTCAGGGAATAAGGTGAACGCACACTTACGGTACACCAGCACGCTAAAACAAAAGAGCGAGATTTCAACACGTTAGCTGCTTATAAGTTACTTGCCTCATTAACTTCGCAGACATTGCCTTGCTTCGCACGGTACAAACAAAGGAACGTGTTAAGATCTTACTCGCAACTTCGCACGATATGACACGGTGACCGTGCCAATTTTAGGACAAGCTTCTTAAAGTTAAAGTTGCTTTCTATTTGTACAAGAAGTACGTCCTGAGCTTTAAGGCTTTTTAGCTCATCGATACGCCTGACCGATATACGATACTCAGTATCCAGTACAATAATTCGCCAAGCATAAAGGAATATCTCGACTTGTTGTCCATCATTTAAAAATGTGGTTGAGTTTTTTCCTTCATTTTCGAATTCCTCAAACTTTAAGCGTTATAGATTCCTCTGACTGTCGTCACCTAACCTGTTTGTAAATGCATTATTTTGGGCAGGTAAATGATTTTCTAGGTTGAGTTTTATGCCTTCTTTACTCTCTTTATAATTAGCAATGTTTACATGCTAGGATAAGCTAAAATCAAAATAACTCAGAACGCGGATTTGTTGAACAATGGCTAAACTCTGATCAATTAACCGACCCATAATGCTTTTAAATTACCAGATCGAGTTCAGTTGAGGAAAGTTCCGCACAGTTGTTTTGGCAATCGACGATGTCTTCATTTCAGTGGTAGAGCTGCATGGATCTGCATTATCTCCATGAGCACATCCACATGTTTTGGCCACCAAATGCGTGCACTTTCGATCCCTCAGATAAATCACACTCCGAAAAGTTAAAGTCAACATCGGAGTCAATTTCCTGATCAGTTTCGTCGCTGCTGTCAGAACTGTAGTCGTACAGTTGATCATCTTCCACAACTGCTGGTCTAGTGCTAAAATAATCTTCTGCTAGGGATTCTAAATCTTTTTCGTAGTTCAGAAAGTATGAGAATTCATGACTTTGAGATTGCATTTTGAAACTTGATAACGAACGGTTACGAGTTGTTTGCTTGTTCCTTTGTGCGTCCAAACGTTTTGTAGTGTAAATGACGTAAATATGGAAACCAAAAGCAAGTGAGTGCACGCACAGGGTCCAGAGGAGTTTGAAACTTTAAAGTTTGCTGAGTTTGCGAACTGAAAAACTCGTTAAATTCTTCGAAAATTTTAATTTTAATTATCCTCGCGTTACAGTTGCGTTACGTAAGGTATAGACCGCTGTGCTAAAGACTAAGAGCTCGTAAGATGCCATGATCGGCGAACAGTAAATGATTCCCGGCTTCGCTCGGAAAGCTTCGTTTTTCGCCGGCTACCTAGCGGTTATTTATTTTAAAAATGCCGGTTTACACAGAGTGACGAACAGCGACCGCGTAGGGGACATAGAGCCGGATATCTGCTGCAAAAGGATTCACAAAGATTCAGTACTACGCTCATTAACTTCGTGAAGCTACAGGGATTTATATATTACAAGGTTAGAACTAAGTTTTAAAAAGTAATTAATGTGTTCAAACTGAGCTCCTCTGGACCTTGTGAAACACGTCGTGCGGTCTGAATTCCTTGAGAAAATCCTGAGGGAAAGAGCCGTGATTTGCCGTGAATGTTTCCTTTTGTATTACAACTTTCGGATAGGACAGAAGATCTTCATTTTCGCCTATATTTTATAAGTAATACACTGTACAAACATCATTCTCAAAATAATTTACTAAGAAGCTGACAAACACAGGTAACAAAGTAAGCTGGATTGCACAAGATAAACTGGCGCGTTAAGGAACAAAGGAACTTGGCGTTTAAAAAAAAAAAACCAAAAAAATCTAGCGTGTTAGAGAAACAATGCTCTACCGTGTTAGCCAGATATGAACAATGGCTACAACACGCTTTCTAAAATCAATTGTTTTTATGCATATATCTGCACGGTCAGCGCGTCATGCCATTAGCGTGCGAGCTTGTCATAACGTGCCGTGTGCGTGCGTTCACCTCATTCTCTGAAATCCCGTAGAGGGTCACAAATGGTCAAACCTCTTAGTTAACGTAACAATGCGTGCAGCAGTATTTTGTATTAATCATAGCTTATTTAGTAGGTGTTTGGGAAGTCCATACAACAAGGAATTACAATTATCCAGTTTAAAGTTAATGAACGCAGGTAGTGCACGTAGTAGACACGGATTTTTTTTTAGATGTTCCGTTAGGTTAAGACAATTATCGATAGTAACCCTCAGATTCCGGGCAGAAGTTGAAGTTGGGTTGAATCTTTAGCAGTCAGCAACGTGGAGGAAAACGAAGATATGAAAAAAATAAATTATTATAGTTTTAGCTGGAATTTTTCGAATGCCTGGATGTTTCCATTTACAGACCCCGCAAATTTTGGTGATGTCACGTTGTTGTTTTTCTGAAGACGGCTGAGAAATGTACACAGTTTTAAAAGGCACGTGCTAAGATGTTATTCTACCCAGTAGAGCTTTTGTTTTGCCATGTCCTCGTTGCCGTCACCGTCATGTTTTGAGAACATTAGGAGAAGCTGAACATGATTAAACCAGTAGAAATTAATCTGAAACCGATGTCTGAGGATTTCAACTCAATCCACTAAAAAAGACTGTTTTGTCCTGACACTATTAAAACCTTGTTTCAGATAATTCTCAGGTTTCAGAAGTATATAGAATATAACAACTGATAAGTTGAATATCTTAAACCTGATTTATTTAAGCCCTTAATCGGACAGTTTCCTTGCTGTGAAATTATACAACAGCAAGTGACATTTTTTCAGACGACCTTTCCGCCACAAATCAAGATCAGTTTCAATTTCATCCGTGTAAATTTGAGAATGAGCGAAAACGTTGATATCCATGTTGTCTGCATTTTAACATTAACTTTTATTTAGCTCTAAAACTTCCAAAAGAGATTTACTTTTCAAAAGGAAGTGAAAAATAAATTAGCTCTGGAACACCAACAAATTAAGATACTTTCATGGAACGTGAAACTATAAGAGCGTTTCCAGAAATATCCTCCTACGATGCTCATTTCTCTATGAGAGGACTTTCTTAGGCGCCGCTTTTGTTTAAAAAGGTCCCTTAAATACAAGGGAAATCCACAGAGGGTTCATTTTACAAAGATAAAGGTTATGTAGCTGGATGTCATCGAGATTGATGTGAATCATGAAACCAGTGATGCAGCCATGACGTGTTACGGACCGAAAAAAAAAAGAAGCTACCTGAACGAGATATAGCTCTAAGTAAATGAGTCATTGAATACTGTGATAAAGGGAATCAGAATGTGCAACTAAAATCAAAACTTCCACTTCCCTGATGAAACTGAACTCTACTCTTAGAAAAGCACCCACATGCACATGAAACGATGCATACGAACAAACGTGAAAGTCAAATTAAAGTGGCTGTGGGCCACTGAACTCAGAAAATGAATTATGAAGGGTGAAATACCGAGGCGGTACTTACAATTTCGCTCATGGCGCTTTTCACATCGGTTTTGAAGTTTTGCATTTCTCTCTGAGTTCTCAAAGTCTGAACTTTGTTCTTGTAGCTGAAGTCTTGGTCAAATGGTAGCTAAGTTATACCTGTAAGCGAATTAAGTCTGTAAATGATGGCTGTCGTTTGAAAACATTACAATGTAGAATGTGATATATTGCAAATACAACCGCATAGAGAAGAGACTGTGGCGCAATATTTTCGTGCCGGAGGTAAAGTACTTTACAGTGATCTGAACAGAGCATCGGCCATACAACGAGTTGTATCGCCAAACATTTTTTTGTTTCTATCTCGGATTTGAAAGCCGGATTCACAGCTTCTCGCAAGCATCGGATTTTACTCTGCGACACCCTTCACGCTGATGCCACGAAAGTAGCGACTCTATGTCGACTGCTATGTCGAAAAGTAGCATCAAAACAAAGACAGTTTTAACAATGACCGATATGACACAATCTATTGAGCTTCAAACTTTTATAAGACAAAAGGATGGTTACAAAGTTACTGTAAAGATTTCCTTGTGCATTTGTGTTGTTCTATCTTGAGACGAACTCAAAGTCAGGCAAAATTTACTTGATAGCGACTATGAAATATATATGGTGCGCCTACTTGTCGCCACCGTTAACTGGCATAAATCATCACAATTTGCAAAAAAAATCTAACAAAACACTCTAACCTTGTTTATTTATGATTTTATTAGCTGTTTCGACGATCACGTTAATTATGCTCTACCACATTCTAGCCAGATTTGAGTTCCAGTTTATATATCTTCTCTAACTTATTATATCAGTTGCGTGACAAGCGTGACACAGAAATTTAAAGATGAGTCAACCTCAGAAATACCAAGAGATGGGTTTTTTTTCCTCTTCGCATGACATCTAGAAAAACCTTTCAAGAATTACTGCATTCAGAAAACTAAAATGTCCAGATCCATCAATGATTCCTTTGCCGGCTGAAGTCAAAGTATGGTTATAGTAGTCAATTTGATTGACAAGCTACATACTGATTTAGCTAACTGATCTGTTTTATAAGCGTCTCAACTTACATGCTAACATGGAGATTTGCTATTTAGTTAAATCGTTCGCAGGTGGAACTTGTGGGTTTAGTTATCGAGAAGACCAAGTCTTACCCTTGCGTGATTGTTAAAAAGACATTTCAAGTCACTTGCGGAGTTGCAAGTTTTCAGATTCAGAAAATGAAGTTGATCTTGTTTTGCCGCGTGCCGGCATCTTCGAGACGCCAAAAGATAGCGATGAATTAACAAATTGCCCTACTCACAGATCAAATCTCGGTTTTGGGTAGAATCGTGGTTCCAATAGCAGATGTAGGGTGCCAAAAGAAATGTCTGGCCATGGTAAAGGTAGGGTTAAGTCGATTTCAAAAGCTGTCAGGGGAATTGGCAAGCGTGTATCACAGATAGTAATCAAGATGTCTGGAAAATTCGTACAATCTGGCTTCGGTTAGTAGGCTACTTACCACCGTGAGCAAAATTACGCGTGACGTCAGAGTTAAGTTTCGATTGGGAATTGGTCAATAGGATACCAAAAATTCAGACAGAGACGGAATTTTCTGAACTAATGTCTGAACATTTTGTTGGCTTTCCGCTGTCTGGGGGGACGCGTAATTTTATTATGCACACGGTGGTAAAGGGCCCTTCCGCACTAGCAACTAGACGCTGACAAAACATGTTTCTCTTCGCCAAAATCACATCAGAATTTGTCCTTGCTAAATGTCAAGTGTGTTGCACGTATTAGCACCCCCGGGGGACCCTTTACATAAGAGGGCGGGGGTGCGCGCCTGGAATTTAAAAAATAACCGCTATAAAATTATCAAAGGTGCTTAAGCCTTATCCGTGTGGGAGTGGCAACAATTAGCCTGTAAAAACGAGTCTTTTCTGTCTTTTTCAATGCTTCCCTCGCTTCTACAGAGGATTCATACAAATATGAGAGCCGTGCCGCGTTTACATTGTACAGGTAGAAAAGGTCGTCCAGAATGAGTGTTTCGTTCTATAATGAAAACCCTAATAAACTCCCTCAGAAACGACTCATTTCGGATAAATTTTACGCTGGTTATTATGTGGCAACCGGTATGAACTCGTTCTTGTACAAAACTCATTGGGATATCATGTAAGGCCCCTAAAAGTTTTTATTCACAGAGCATCACGCTTTGCTTGCCTGTCTGAGTACTAAAAATTTCAGTAGCGTTGAAGCAACAACCCGATTTTAACTGCTTCGCTGCCGCTGAAACAACGATTAGTGATGAAAGTACATATTTTAATATTTTCAATTCAACGTAAACAAAAATCTTTATAAATGGTAAATATTCACTTGTGTCGGTATCAATTATTGCGTGACTAGCTTATGATATAAATGAAGGAGAGGAAAACACAACGCAAAACCTGAGCTCCTGTCAAAAAGTAATACCTTGGCGTAATATAATAATAGAAACGGCTTATAAAATCATAAATAAACAAGGTAAGAGTGTTACGTTAGACTTTTTTACAAATTGTAGTGATTTAAGACAAGTAGGCGCACCATGTACATTTCATATTCGCTTCAAGTAAACTTTGCCGGACTTTGAGTTCGTCTCAAGATAGAACAACACAAATACAAAAAGAAATTTTTACGGTAACTTTATAACCATCTTTTTGTCTCATAAAAGCTTGAAGCTCAGTAGATTGTGTCATATCAGTCATTGTTAAAACTGTCTTTGTTTTGATGCTACTTTTCGACATAGGAAAAGTATGTCGGACAAAAATATTCACCAAAAAATAAATATTTCTTTGCCAGCTTCAATAACGACAGGGGATTAAGTTTAGATGATAAAACGAAGGATTATGTTCACAGAAATACCGTAGGTCTAGCACATTCGTTACATGAGGTCACACAACTCGTGTAATATTCACGGTGGAAATTTGCATATTTGAGCGGTCGAACGAAAAAAGTCATTTCTCGAAAACTGAAATATATTTTCACAAAAAAACTACACCACAATTATTAGAACATATTGGGCTACAAAATATGAAAGTAGGAGAGGAAACGAGTTTTGGGCGACTTGCCACAATATTTCAAATTTGTTCGATGGATGCTGACATTCTCTCTTAAAAAAGTACATTTCATGCGACCTGTATACGCTATTCTATGAAAGTAAGATTCCCTTAAAATGAAGACACTCACTTTAAAATTCTCTCTGGCCCTTATTAAATTAAAAAAAAATACTTCGATGACGAAAATTTTTCATTTTAATCATTGATGACTCTAAGTATACAAACAAGTGAAGCAAATGTTTAAAATTCAACTCTAATTAGGATGCTAATAAGCTTCGCCGGCACCCGCTGGTTTGATAATGTTGGACTATAATGATGAAAACTTCACTTATCTCTTAAACTCGCTCCTTTCTAAGATCAGCCATGGTTTTTAGGTCTCAGCAGTGACTGCACTGAAGAGCAAGGAAAAAGTCTAAAAGATACACGACAGAACTCTCAAGAAAAGTGATTGCAAAGAATTGCTTCTTATCAAATTAAAGTGAAACAAACAGATCCAAATTTAGAAACAGAAAAGTTATCTAAGGTCTCACATTTTGATGTAAAAATGAATACAGGAGGTCAATAGCGCATAAACAAGTACGAGGAATAGAGAAAAAGAGTAGCAGTCGTGTTATAAAATGCTTTTTGGACTTAATCAATCAACTGAATTGGACATTAACTTTAAAAGTTTCTCTGGCCTTTATTAAATTACTAAAAAAAACTTCGGTGGCAAAAATTTTTTATTTTAATAATTGATGACACTAATCTACAAGCAGGTGAAGTAAATATTCAAAATTTCAACTCGAATTAGGATGTTAATAAGTTTAACCGGCACCCGCTGGTTTGATAATGTTGGACGATATATGAAAGCTTAAAATTGACTTTACTCTTAAACTCGCTCCTTTCTGAGATCAGCCATCGTTTTCAGGTCCCAGCAGTGACTGCAATGACGAGCAGCACAAAAATGTAACAGATACACAGCAGAACTCTCAAGAAAAGTGATTGCAAAGAAGTGCCTCTTGTCAAAATGAAAAAACGGATCCAAATTTAGAGACAGCTGTCGTTCATGACTTAAGGACCTTATGTGTTTAAGGACCAAAATGTGTTTGGCCTTAATGTCATGAACTACTTAAAAATACGTTTGCAGTTCTGCCCTATTCCTAACAAGAACAATATTATAGCTGTGTCATGACGAAAGATAAGAAGGAACGAGTTTTGGAAAGCCAACGAATTTTGAAAAATGTTTCTATTAGATAAAGCTAAGAGTTTCGTTGTCATTTACTTGCATTACAACAGCGATATCATATTTTGAATTTCGAAGAAAAATGAAATTCTGCGTGGATCCCAGCCAAAATTTTTACAAAGGAAGTCTGCAGGTGGCAAAAAAAGAGCATCAGGTTTCATAATTTTATCATTTAAGCATGTTGAGGTCTGTAAAGTTCTTCTTTCAATACTAGTTAAGTTCCATTTGAAGTCAATTTGTTTCCAAAGATCTCTTTATCGATTTTGAAAAGTGAAGGAAGACTGCGATACTCACTCAGGCAAGTTCATAGCATAGGAGAAGTACCTTATGGTTCTGTTATCATCATGATAGGACAGAGCTAAACTAACGAAATCATTTTGGGAAATTTTCATAAACGTTATCATGGGTGGCGAACTGTGTGCTATTTTTAAAGATTAGCGTGAATGTTTAGATCGGAATAAAGAGCTGCTAAGACGTTAGGGAATGAGTCTTAAAGAAGTCTGATACTTTATATTTAGTTGTCTGTGTTTTTTCTTTTTTTGCATGCATGCATAGGGACGACGACCGCTCGCCGTACTTTGTTAAAACTGTTTCTGCCATTAAGGGATTGCATTTAAAAAGCATTGACAACTTCTTATTAGAAAAAAATAAGTAAAACTTTTGAGTAAGCCATAGACGAACGCGTAATGGGACTGTTTTAGTATCCGTGTCCTATCGACTCGTGCCATACCTAACTCGTGCCTTTACACATCAAGCCTCAAATTTGTAGCATCCATGACATGCCCCTAGTCATGTGTGTGTTCGATATGTCATACTGCTTGGTAAACAGCCAAACAATAAGTGCCTCTGCAGGTACCGTATACTACGTATTCCCTGTTTTTCTGTGGACGGCCACATATTTGTATATCACTGCGCTCTCAAACTTCATGATTTCATCTCAGGTGAGATTATATAACCACAATGGGAGTCCAAGAGTTCTTTAATTTACCAGTTTTCCTCTTCATGTTGGTATCGTTTCACTCAGTTGTTACTCAGTACTACCTTAATACACGTGAAGTCTCCATCTTTGGTAAGATGCTTCAAAAACACATTTTTAAAACAATCATTGGAGCAGCATTCGGTGATGAGTGTTTGCGGGAATGTTATCGTGACGTCAGATGCCAAAGCTTAAACTATGTGTTCACCCAAGACAAGTGTGAGCTGAGTAACCGCACAAAGGAGGCCAGACCTGAAGATTTTGTACCCAGCTCTGAGAGATATTACTTCAGACGAGATACGAAGAGAGGTGAGCGTTAAGGCAAAATGATTTGGCCAACTGTCCTAAATGAAAAGACATAGTGTCTCTTTTACTCTTTTTTTTTCTAGCTATTCTCGGTGCCATTCCAGAGCTGCCTGCAGACTCGTGTAAGGAAATCAAGGCGAGTGAAGGTGGAAAAGCGGTCAGCGGCAAATACTGGTTGAATTTCATCATACTTGACACTCCTGTGTTGGCTCACTGTGACATGAAAACAGAAGGTAGAGTAAGACAGTAAAGTAGAAGCCTTTGTTAGCCTTTGTGCTAGGTATAATCGATCGTTAGTCTAATCGTCTGGGTGAGAGTTGTTCGAAGAAAGACTGTAACAATATTGAAGAAAGGTTGGAATTTTCCCAAAACGTCATAAACTTTTTCCCTCATTTATTTTTATATCACTCTTCAGCACTTCCACACTTGAGGTGACTAGTTTCGAACTAGCAAGTAACTTCTTTATATGCCTGACCTCGTACCCAGGTCCTACCATGTAACTAGAACTGAAATTGGCCGTCAGAGGCCTGGTTACGAAACTAGTATCAGCCCTCTTATAAAGGTATCAGTAGGCAGGTTATCAAAAACATCATACATAAAGAAAAAAAAAACAACTAAGGTTACCTAAGTTCTTGAGATGTCAGGTTCAAAATGCACTCCGAGAGATGTCTGATTCCTCTAAAATAACTATCTGCCAAAGCGGCGTCCTTATTTTCCAAGATGAAATCAGAGTGAACTAACATAAGATTCGCGATAAGAAAACTGAAATTAAAGGAATATTCATGTTAGCAAATCAAAATAAGAGATATAAAAAGAACATAAAAGCAAAAAAAATAAGTTTCCGAATAAAAGTGCTGGAGGATCAATGAATATTTTAGCTTTAAATGAGTTTTTTTCATTCTTTAACAGATGCTGACGAATGCACTACCTCCATTCGTATTTGTGATGAGAACGCCGACTGCAAAAACACTCTGGGATCGTATAGTTGTTCTTGCAAAACTGGTTTTTCCGGAGAGGGACATACTTGCAAAGGTAGAAGAGGTTTTATGAGTGAGCATACATATTTACACTACAAATGCTCAATAACAAGTCAAATTTGGTCTTTCATCAAGCAAGTCTTGACATCCCTGGGCCAATTTATCATCCGTCGGATTCATAGCAAATATGAAAATCCGGCAAGTCTCTCACCGTTCATTTCTCCTTTATTATCTGTATCAACCTGCCAATCTATATCAACAGATGTTGATGAGTGTGCCAGCAGCGAGCACGACTGCCATGATTTGGCTTTATGTACCAATACTGTGGGGTCCTTCACCTGCTCATGTCACCATCCGTACGTAGGGGATGGAAGATCTTGCAACTTTGCGAGCCCGTCAGGTTAGTGCCCCAGGTCTTCGAAATCTGAATTTCGTATCTTATTTCTTGGTGTAAAATCCTACAGCTTTTCCTGTAACTATCTTCTCTTAAGCAGGAGCTCGCCGTCGGGTAGTGATAAATAATCATACAGAAGGTAATCAAGCAACTTGCACAAAATAGAACCAATTCTACGTGGAAATTTTTGATCCAGCTGGTTGTGCAAGTGAAGTGAGCTGAAGCGAATCTTGCGTTCTTCTGTTGAAGCGGTTTCCCACTTTGATCTCAGAGGAAACGAAACTTATAACAGTAAGGATCACTGCACAATGAAATAACTCAGATGGAATACATTCGCGGCTCCGATCTCTATCGTAAAGGTTAGGTCACATTGTAGAGCTCCGGACTACTGCGCGGGAGATCAAGGGTTCAAGCACCAGGCCTTGCCAACACTTAGGGTCTTAAAGTAACTGAGAATGTGTGTATGATATGTGCAAATGTTTGGAAATTCTTCTCTTCTCGGATAAAAAAAAATAAACCCTAGTTCACGTCTCCTTCATCTTTTCTGTACTGGTTAGCAAGGAACGTTAAAGAGAGCCCTCGCACTTCTCGCAAAGGGGAGGGAAAGTTGCTTCCGGTGTTGTGGTCTGGCCGTGTTATCGTTTATACAGGTCCCCATTTCAACCAGCTTTAAGCTGAACTGGAGCTGAACTGGGCCAGCCTGTCTAGATGAATAAATTGCATTTAAGGTTTATTTCTCTGTTTTTGAATTTCTTAAATTATTTCTTCTCTGCCCATTTTAGAATGTCAAAACTATCAAAGTCTGACAGGAGCAGATAGAAGGACAAATTACACCAATCAAAACACGGTTTGTGACGGCGGACTCAAGGGTTGGTACCGTCTGGAAGGAGCAGCAGGTACAAGAATGCCTACTTCATGTCCACCTGAAAACCAATGTAACACTCACGCTTCCGGATGGCTAAATAGTACACATCCTACAGTAGATGATGGTCAGGTAAACGGGACAGTTTGCTTCCACTGGGCGTCAGACTGTTGCCACTGGTCAAGTTCCGTCAAAGTGATAAATTGCGGCGGTTACTATGTTTACTACATAACTGGCACACCCGCATGTTCCCTCCGCTACTGCAGCACAGACTAAATCGATGCTGGTTCAGAAAATTATAACTAGTTTTCAAGAGTCCTCCCGTTAAAAATGCTTACACTCTACTGTACTTTTGCTTTAGTGCTTATCTCAGAAAGTAAGCGAGCTAAGATTGGTAATAATTGCCATCGAGGGCGAGGTTTGCTTTGTATTAAAACGAGTATCAGAAGGCAAACACTTACTAGTATGGCTTAGTGTACATGCATAATGCAAAATTTTCTTGAATAACGTTGTGATGGTCCATTTTAACACCAAGCTGCTGAACCACAAAATTCACCAATTGTTTTAGAATTAGCAGGAGAAATTCTCGAAATAATTATAGATTATGTCTACCAAATGCAGACTGTCTACCGATCGGTGGTCTTTGGCTTTTAGAGGTGCCGAAACCTATGACGGCTTTCCCGGCAACATTAAAATTATTAAGAATGTGATTACCTCAGAGTTTGGTGATTAAGTACCTCACCATTTGAAGTCAGGGGCAATTATTATGCTTGCTCGAGTTTTAGTTGTTACATTCTCGTAGCGTAGGTGATTATCTTATTTATATTAATTTTTACGCTTTTAAGCGGCATTTTCTTTGTTAATGTTTTATTAAATTTTTTTAAATTCATAGTAATCATGGTAAAGGGCTCCCACTGAAATATAAATCCAAGCAATGAAACTCATGCTTTCTAATTGAGTGGTTTTGTTATGGTATGTTTCTGCAACGAAGGGTCTTGCAGATCACAGGTACCGTTTACTGTTTGAATTACACAATTAAAATACTTGACAAATGCATCATATGGAGCTTAGTTTTTAAGTCACTTAAAAAAAAAACAAATAAAAATGGGCCAAACTAACCTTATCTTGCTTTTTTTCCCCTTTTTTTCATTTTTCTTCGCTTAGAATGGCGTGTAACTGAAATCAGGAGATGTTTGGGCGGCTAAAATTTGAGAGCGCCAAAAGGATAGTGCGAGTCATTATGGTGACATGACATGTTAAAATTGGCTATTCACACCTTGGCGGACAAGAGAATTCAGTTTTGAAATACAGTCGAACCTGTCTCAAGCGGCACTGCATTTTCCCTTTAACTCCCGTGAGTGACCAGAGCAGAATTTTCCATACTATATCTATACAAAACTATCCAGACAAGTGGTAAGAATGGAAAAAATGTCCAATATGGGATTACTAAATGATCCAATGCCAAATTCTCCAAACTTACACTATGAGAATCGTTTGGCAGACAGCAAGGAGAATTATTAATGAGATATTGGGAGTTAAAGGATTATGCAGTCATCTTGTATTAAGGTTACTTCTCACCTTCAGAGGCCGAAAAAATCGATTTTTATTTTATTTGACCAAAATGAAACTCAAACATTCAACGTAACGTTTCCATTAAAAAATTTATGAAATCTTTAAAAGCACCTGAGTAATTTAGAAAAAACTTATTTTCAAAGAAAAGTTAATAAACCAGGAAGGTGTCATAATCTCGGACCAAGGCAGGTCCCCTGGGGGAATTTTCGCGGCAACCGCTCTCAATGGGGCTCGTTTTTTTTTTGTTTTTTTTTCCATATTTTGTTTACCTTGCGCACTTTACAAAATTCACTCGTGGAAGCTCTTTGCTCATGGAAAAGTTGTTTTCTCGTAGAAAAAGCAAAAGCAGAAGAAGGTTTGGTAAAAAAAAAGGAAACAAAAGGAAAACAGGTCCAAAGAAGAAAGAAAGAGAACCATTCTGGTCAAGACAAGAAAAATTCCTTTGTGAAAGCGACTAGTATTGGCGGAGCTTCACGCTGGCGCCCAGATTTCGGACAAAGAAGTCGCCTCAAATTATAATTTGAAAGCTGTCTGTCGATTCGTTGTCTTGCTCCTCAGCACATTTTGCGGTTTTCCATTTTTGCCGCGGGTTTTGCCTTTGCCTTTTCGCAACTTTGCCCATTATTGCGCCGCCCTCCTCAACGCTCCAATGAGCGATCGAGATAAAAAAAGAGTGTTTTCCATGGGTTACTTTTCCCGGGAAATCTTTATCCTTCGTTATTGACGCCAGGATCAACGAAATTTACGCCTATCGGCTCACCGGCGTAATCATGATTCCACACTGGATTGGATGTTGTGAGAAAGTGAGAAAGGTTTTAATTCACGAGTCTTCTGTTACAACGAAATGCAGAGTCTGTTCCCAATGTAATGAAATTACGAAAGAAGAGAGAGGAACCAAAATTATACAGCATTTAAACTCTACGTACAATAGCGCCCTGTCCCTTTTGCACCATACTCCTAACGGTAACATATTCATTAAAAAAATGACTATGAAACATACTGTAAAGAATCTATTGCAATGTTTTTAGCATTTAAATTTGGTATTATATGAACGTGTACCTATGAACCTATATGTGCTATGTCTGAAACCATTCGGCAGCAAAACAAAGCTGGAACCCAAAATTTCTTTCTTCGAAAAAAAAGTTCCAAATATTTATTGATAACAGGCTTTAGATAAACTCATTTTTTTAAAGGAAAAGAATAATTTACAATCAGATTACTGGTTCCTGCCGCAAAATACTCCAAACTAAGTATTTTCCAGGCGTTCGGTTGGTAAAACCAAGTGCTATATTAGTTAACGGCGCGATAGCAGTAGATAGGTTTCCAGTCCACCGCTACTCTCGCGCCGTTCACTTTGCTTTATTCCGTGCGTTTTACTTAACGAACACCTGGTACAAACTATTCCAAGAAACGATTAGGGCCCACAAAATTAGTGTAAAATTTTTCTCATGCAAATCATGAATTTACCAATATTTCAGTTACAATAGAAAATTCCTTAGGATCTATCTTTTCACGGTTATGAAACGTTGAAAAAGCAGAAAAAAACAAAACAAAAAAAATAACGATAACAACTATAGGGAAACTCAAATAACGCCCCAATTCCACTGGGTTGAGAAAAAGGTTATTTCATGTTACCCTATGCATCTTTAAAAAATATTTAGTACATTTGCATAGTGATTTTCTTACGCTTCGTCTCATCAGTTGTGATTGAAAAAAGCTTCGAAATAGAATAATAATTGGCCACTAGCGTTCGAAATTTAATAATGTTGCAATGGTAATAGCTTCCAAAATTGCCACATGTACTTCCCTCGTCGAAAACTTGATAAAGCTGTACCACACTTCCTTATAAGTCACGGTTTATTCACTTGATCGATTCTATTAAAACACTTCGGTTAACTCCCACTCACAGCTCCCAGTTTATTCGAAAAGAACACGCACAAAATGTCCCGTTGTAAGCACGTGGAACAATGCCAAATATGGGGCGATAAAACACGTGCCGCATACATGATTGTTTGGATATGTATAGATAAACGAAATCACTTATAGGTGTCAATCAAATTACGACTAATTAACGTATCAAACAGCTTCCAACATCCTGACTTAAAAGTAAAGGGTGAGTAATCATGAGGTTATACGCTCCAGAATGAAGGTACGTTCGAGTTTTGCTTGAACCCTAAAGCCGACCCCTAGTATGACAAACATCTAATTTCTCCATAGAATATCACCCCAGAATCATAAGTTACGGTCACAAAAATAAAGGGCATGATCACCAACTCATGAAACTCTGGATTATTAAAAAATTCTCATTGTGGGCATCTGAGCAAATGTATAAAGAACTGTATGGAGAATATGCATACCAATGTCTAAAAGATTAACCCTTTAACTCCCAGATCAAATTCTCCCTCTGCCATCCATACAATTCTTATAATGTTAGTTCAGAGAATTTAATATTGGATCAACTAATTATCCCCAGATTGATATTTTTCTTTATTCTCATCACTTATCTGGTTGATATTGTATTGATATTGTAAGGAGAAATTCTGTCTTGGTCACTCATGGGAGTTAAAGGGTTAAACGATACAATAAGTTTGTGCAAACCATGCTTCGTTGTGAGATCGCCAATTTAAAACGAATTTGAATGTATGGGGGGATTTTAAGTCCACGGACCTCTTAGCTTTCGGTGCAAAGGAAGTTGGTGTTGAAATATGTATTATGGTAATTGGCGAGGTCAAGAAGAAGGTTACTGACTGAAATGTTCTCTTTTCTAAATATGGGATTCTTAGGTCAGCTGCCGTGATTTTAATATTTAGAAGTTTAGCTTGTTCGTTATTTAACTTACATAATTCGTTAAACATAAGTTAAGCCATGGGTATTGAATCTCTTTATTTCAGTTTGTTCGCCGATGTGAAAATGTAATCCATGTTCTGGAGCACTGTAAATCCCACTCCTTTGTGTTTACTCCTCGGTAATGGTTGAATTGTCCTGGGGAAGAGTTTGGTCCAGTCAGCGGCAGAGTGGCAGAATTCAAACGGTACGGGACGGCATGCATCAAGAGTTCTCTTGTAGCGTGTGGAACACTCTGATGGTTTGCGCGTTAAACTTGATTTTCGAAGGTAAGATGAAGTAAAATTTAAAAACAGCTTTGTTAAGATCTATATAGCGTTTTTTTTTTTTCCTCTGAATCTCAAACTTTTCGAACAAATGTAGCGAGCGCTCGTCCTGAAAGTTGTGCACAGTGCTGCTAGCATTTTTCACGTGGACACATGCAGGATGTGAAACCCGTTGGTGTCCCTTATTTCATCTTAAATTTATGTTTCTAGAGAAATTTTTTCACATCTTTGCTGAATTTTGCTTTTGAACACGATTTTTAGGCCTTAAATTGTGGTAATGGCGGGCTAAACGCGTAACGTGAGCTGGTGTTGAAATTAGAGAGCCATGTTGTGCGAAGTGACAGTGTTGAAAGCGAACATTGTACAGTGATCCGGTGTTTTGGAATGGAGGTATGTTTTGTTGGATACTTTTATATTTAATGATTTGTAATAATTTAGAGATATTGTGCTTAATATGCTTATTTGAATGTACTCTTCCACACTTGATTTGGGTGGGAAGGGCACTCATTTAAATTACTTCGATGGACATCGAGGATGCTGACTTAAACCCTTTAATTCCCAAGATCCGATTGTTAATTCTCCTCTCTAGCTGCTACACATTTCCTTGTAAATTAGTGACAAGAATTTGGTGTAAGATCAAGATAAAAACTTCAACCTGTTAAGTTTGAGTATTCTCATTACTTTCTTGATAGATAATGCATGCTTACTATGGGGAGAAGTTACACCATCATCACTTAAGGGAGAGAAAAGGTCAAGCTTGTAGTATGTGCTTTTTGTGTGGCAAGTTAATGGAATTGCATGATTATTTTTTGTTGATGAATATCTTTTTTCGGTGAATCATTTCCAGCTAGTTGTGATTCAGCAAAGTGTTACAATTTTACATTTTCTGCAATTATCATACACCTGTTTTGTAATATAAGATAATGCTTGCATTTATGTAAACCAATGTTCTATTTGCATACTGCATGCTCATAGAAATGATTTTATCAAGATTAAAATGGTTTGTTCTTTGATTGACTAATATTTTACCAACATGATAGATGGTTAGTGTTGGGACCTGCCCGCACTGGCTAAAAATGTTGTTTATTAAGACAAATTTTCTTTCATCTCCAACACTTCACAAGTGCAAATGGTTTGATTTGACTAGACAAATAAAGACTGAAATGATCAATTTCTTAAATGAACCTCCTATAAAATTAGTCCTAGGCAAAAACTGGAGAAAGTCCGCAAAATAATCAAAACCCTTTCAAACTTGATGATCATTTGTCATTTAAGCTACCACCAGAGTGTATTTTAACTGAGTTCAGAGTGGAAAGTGGAGTTTGAGTCATGTCAATGTTTGCAAAAATTTGTTATATCAAAACTTGTCCTTTTATTTTATGGAGAGAAATCTGGGTTTTCCAGTTGTGCAGAAAGGCCCAGACTGGAATTAATATTACTATTAATTTTATTGATAGAAAAGATCTTGTATACAGATGACCAGTCATGGATATGCACTAAGATGAAATGTTTCTTTGATATTTAATTAGGGCAGGCAGTTACTTTGATTGAAAGTGAGCCTTCTTAAAGGTTGTTTTGTTTTAGGCAATAATGCTTTCTTCAGGGGTCAACCCAATGTAATTAGCCTTAAAGTTTCTCTTAGGATGGACAAAACTAGATTTTTCATTTTTTTTAGAACAATTGACTTACTTTGAAGCACCAATGAAGTTAATCTAGTTCTCCAAACTCAATTCAAATTCAAGTTGATGTAAATTTGGAGCATGTAGAAGAAGACTGATGTTGTATTTTGCAAATAAGTGGAAATCCAGATCAGTGGATCTTTTAATCATGTCATTTACATACAGCAGAAATAGGAATGGTCCCAGCACTGTGCTTTGTGTTACTCCACCTAAGACTTGCTGTAGGCCTGATTCTGTTATGCATTGAACAGTTTCAAGCTTCAAAATTCCTGAATCCCAGGCATTTGAATTCTTGTGGATTGGTTAGTGTTGAAATTTCCTCCCTCTTGGGCCCAAATTGTATCCAAATGCCCCATTTAAGCACAATTTGTATCAGTGAAATGATTTGTTTTTGTGATCAGCAAATGTAGTAGAATTTATAGCAAAAAAATTATCAGTTTTGGTGCCGCTGTTGGGTTTTTTTGCTTGTAAGCATTCTACAGTGTGAAATTTCTCAAAATACTTGGCTAGTCTGGTATAGATTTAGTTCCTCAAGTATGTTTTCAAAATAGATAATAATGAGATGGCTGGCAATAGTTTGAGACTTCCATAGACGAGCACTTCTTATAAATTTGAATTGCCTTTGCTACTCCAAAATACTGATCTGAAACTTTGAAAGGATTTCTCGAATCCGAAGGTTCTAGAGTCCTTACTGTAATTTGAGTTTTACTTATTTGTTATAATTTGTGACCCTCTATATGATTTTAGGGACATAGGTGATAACATGCTCACAACATGCTTCCACTTGAAAATAACTGCTATAACACACTTGCTGAGCACCCTAGAGCACACAGTAATGAGCTTATGCTTTTGTTTCAAATAACACACCACAAACAATGAAGCATGCGCCACTGAACAATGAAGCATGAGCAGGCAAACACACAGTGTGTAAACCTTCGAATGCAAAAGCTAGCATAAGAGCAAACATAGCACTCTTGCATGTAAGCAAGTGTGCAGCACTATGAATCTCAAGCAATTGATTTCCCTTAGGTAGGGGCTCAGTCACATGCCTGAAACTCGATTCAATCAATGCTGTAAACAATTTACAAAAACATTATATCTGTTATCTCAATTTAATGCAAGTAATTGACAAGAAAAAGGAAACTCCACATGGGCTACTGAGTTAAGATTTATGTGAATAGGGATTGATGCGAGTCTAGGATTGTATTATGCACCATTTTTTAAAATTTATCTACATACTTTATTTTTTAATTTTATAGGTTGTGATAATGTTAATGTACCTTCATAATTAATTTTCTAAAGTAAAGAACCCTTTATAAGATATGCATAGACAAGAGAAAAGCTGATATGAATTGAGTTTATATGATTTCCTAGAAAATGCTATTATGTCATAATATTGATACTCCTCCAAAGTACTTTATTACACACACAGTCATTTAATGATCAAGCCAGGATAAGTGACTGTCAATGAAAATCTTTAAGTAAATTGCATGTTAGAGGCTTGCTTTAACCCTTTGACTCCCAAGATCTGATTGTTAATTTTTCCCTCTGGCTGCTACACATTTCCTTGTAAATTAGTTCTGAGAACTTGGTGCTAGATCAAGATAGCAGCTTCTGCCTGATGAGTTTGAATATTCTCATAACTTGTTTGCTGAACAATGTATGGATATTATAGGGAGAAGTTTCATGTTAGTCACTTCTGAGAATTAAAAGGTTAAGATTTGCAAGGTAATATGAGTGGGAGTAATAAGTTCATGGTTGAAAGGCAAGGGTTTTTTTTTGTTCCTTTAAATTGTAATTTTAACTTGTTACACAGAAGCAAACTTGAATTAAATATCAGGTAGTTGCAAATCTAGTTGTAGAAGTTGGTCATCCGAATTTTTTGCCTGATGTTGCATGTTTCAGATGTATTATCTGTGATTTAATTGTCTCACAGGGGAGAATTTGGAAGCTTGAGTAAAGTCATTTAACATTTATCTGGGGTGATTGAGTTTCTAGAATCAAACTGTGGCCTACACGGGAGGAAATTGGCATGGTATCAGAAGGAACACCATAATTTACAAGACTAGTGAAGACTTGTTTGATTATAACAGTTATGGAAATTTTTTTGTTTGTATTCCATGTAGCCTGATGGCTTCTTACTTAGTCACATAGTTTTACTTGAATGTTCAGTTCCTCCCATGGTGGGAGAGGAGATTTTAAAAAGAGGCCAAAAGAAGGCACTTTGTAGCCCCACATAACACAGGTTTGACATTAGACCAGTCAATGATTTCCTAATAACCATATATCATTGCTACATCAATCAGAGCCACCAATTGCGAGGTTAGTTACATAGATACTTATTTCTCACTCATTTAGGGTGTTCTTGGAAGTACCCACACATGTGGGCTCAGAAATGCTGTCAGCAATATGAACAGAACTACACATCTAAATATAATTTTTTTTAAAGGGAGTAACTTTGGCAGTTACCCAGCCCTTTAGCCCCTAAGAATGACTAGCATCTAATTTCTCCTTATTATATCACCTCTGAATCAAACATGAAAGTCATAAGAATAGAAGAGATGATCACCAGCTAAAGTACCTCTTGACTGTTAAACAAATTCTCCTTGTCAGCCTCTTTGGAAATGGAGGACAGTATGGAGAATACACATACTGATGTTAGAGTGTCAAAAGTAAATGCGGGCTAATTTCAGTTTGTTAGACTGTTACCATAACAATGTTTGCAGGTGAAACTAAAAAACACAGTGGTAGTCATTTTCCAAACTCTTTAATTACTGTAAATATGTGCACACATGCTTGTTATTGATAATAACTTTCCAAACCCTTCTTTAACCAATTTTGCAAAGCCACCTGTGTTGTCAAATCTTGTATAAGCATTAAATGCTGGTAAAAGCTTGCAAAACTCTTGGCTATGATTTTCTGCAAAATTGTTTATTGGATGTTGGTGTTTGTCTTGTGCTTCAGTATGGTACAAAGTTATATCTCAAATGTTGTTACCGAGTGATAGAAAGGACAGTTACATCAGTGGCATGGGACTGAACTATGTTGCAGGCATGATCATAAGAACAGTCTTCAGCATGGAGAAACATTCTTGTGTTTGCCTCCTTATTGAAATGAGACTTCAGATAGAGGATAGAATTTTCTCCATTTTGCTGCACAGATAGTGCATGTTGAATATCTTCAAAGCATCCTGCTTTTCCTTTATCCAAGTGCAGAACTATAGCTGGTCATAATTAATGTCAAATGTCATTATGTGGAGATACATAGGAAAGCCACATCAATATCAACGGACTGATCGGTTTGCCTCACAGCCATGATTATGAGAACAGTCTTCAGCTTAGAAAAATATTCTTGAGTTTGCCTCCTCATCATGCAACTTCACTGGCAGATGGTGGGTAGTATGTTCTCTATTTCATGTCACAGGGGCACTGTATGCTAACTATCTTGAATGCATTCTTCTTGTCCTTTGACCTTGTGAAGAACCATAGCTGGTTATATCTCATATGTTATTATCTAGAGATACAAAGGACAGCCTCATTGGTATCAAGGTGATTGAACTATACTGCAGCCATGATCATGTGACCAGTCCTCAGCATCATGAAGTAACATTCTTGTGTTTGCTTCCCTATTATGAAACTTTTCTTGCTTTTCTTTTGTCCCAGTGCAGAACTATAGCTGGTTATATCTCTAGTGTTATTATGTAGAGATACAAAGGATTGTTACATTAGTATCAGGTGACTGAACTACCATGCAGCCATGATCTTGAGTGGAGTTTTCAGCATGGAGCAACACTCTGAAGTCTGCCTTCTCATTATGCAACTTCAGATGATGGATAGGATGTTGTCTACTCTGTGTTGCTGATTATGCATCCTTATTGTCTTAAAACCATCCTGCCAGAAACAACTTCCTCCTCCCAGGGCAAATTACCCTCTTTGCAATCCTGTTACAAGCGTCACCTAGAAAAAGTCTTAAGTTAATCTTGTTCACTAGATTAGAGTTAAGGCACTGGCGTGACAGATCTTCCTATTCTCTTTTGAGTTTCTAACCAGTGGATGACCCTCTTCTGACTTGTTCACTATATTTAACCGCTTTATCTTGTTATGACAATCACATTTGATATCCACATGATTGCAGCCATTCTTGGCAAGTGGGGTAGTTATAAGACCTCAAAGTACTTATTGGGAAGGTTGTCAAAAGTTGCTGAACCCATAATCCTCATCATAAAATCCTTGTTATCTTCCCAATTGAAGTAGTTACCATCTGAACTGAATGCAGTTGATATCTCAGCAATATCATGTACATGACTTCTTGGTAGACTTGTTAGAACTAAAACTTCTTCAAGAGCACATTATAGCACTTTGTCCTCTCTCAGAGACCTGTTTGTGTGTGCCAAAGCTCAAAGAATGTAGCAAAATTTCTAATTAAGCACCTATTTGAGGTTTATATCTCTAGATCTTGACAGACAGGTGTCAAGGAAATAAATCCTGTTTGTGCACAGTTTTGAAAATCCAACTCTATTAGTATGCATTTGTTTTCTTTCAAATGACCTTGTCCCCTCCACCACCAGGGTTTCAGAATGAGAAGGCAGTGCACCAAGTTATCTGGCATGACTGCTCCTGTAGCAAGGTTGCTTATTGGCATATTTATTGCGTCAACACCAAATAGATCTGACATTGGCATTGTCAAGGTGGAAATCAGTTTCTTGATGTCATCTTTGTTCCTGTACTTTTACCAGATTCTTTGCATGCCTCAATTGCTGTGTGATGAATCTCACCCATGTTTTTGGCAACTGTAGTCATTACAGCTTGCACATTTGTGTTAGGAACCCTCCCTCCACTGTCCCATGCCTCTGGCTTATGCCAATTATACCACCTTTAGACTCGAAGTCATGATTTATGTTCCGTTCATGAGGAATGTAAGTCTCTACTTGATTGAATGATCAGGTTGATGACCTGTTTACTGGGTGATGGCTCCTTGTATGCTCTCAATGAACATCTGGAGTAGTCTTTCCAAGTGGGTATGTGGCCTTGATGTAAACTTTACACTCTTCAGTGGTAGATGTTGCCTTGTTTGTGTGGAGGTTCTTGTTGATTAGATCAGAACTTCCCCCCCCTCCCTTCTGAGGTCCATGGAATAATTTCACTGCAAGCTCAGCATAGCTTCCTTCAAGAGCTTCTAAGCTCCAACTGTGTAACTAAGTTACTTTCCTTTTAACAGTGTAACTGTTACATTGACCCATGAAGAACAGACTGTGTGTATATATATCTTCTATACTATTATCTCAAAATTTCTTGCCTCTTATTTACAGCTGGAAAGTTTAACGCATTCTGAAATCCTCCCATATGTGTCACAACATTCTAAATCTTTCAGGGTTCTCGCATGGTATCTCCTAAGATTTTCTTTTGTCTTTGTACCTATGTATATCAAGCAAACAACATTTGCAGTTTACCTTCTTACAGCATATATTAAGGTAACCTACAAAAATTATCCCACATTGTGTTGCAGCCAAAGGGACATCACCCTTCCAAATTTTATTATATTTGATTGAATAGTTCAGGAGTTATTGCTAAAATATTCCTAAACTCACATGTATTGGTACTTCAAAAAGCACCCCACCACACCCTCCCCCCTCCCACAAAAAAAAAAAAACCTAGTTTGTAGCCACTAAGTGAGACCATTTTGTGTGATGTCCAACCTTTGTGTAGTGGGTTTGTACAACATCCCCTTTTTCTGGCTTGTCCTTCTCAACTTAACCCTTTACACCCTAACATCAGTATACACATTCTCCTTACTGTTTTCCATACATTTCCTAATGTGTTGAGAAGGAGAATTTGTAGAACAATCAAGAGCTTCTTTAGTTGAGGATCTTTATCCTGATCCTTGATTTGATTCATGGGTGATATTGTAAGGAGAAATTAGATGGTAGTCACTGTTAGGGGTTCAAGGGTTAATATAGATGTGAAAAGTGAACAGGAAATATAATATTCAAGACAGGGATTGCTTGAAAGCTTTCTTATTTAATCTTATTCAAATGACAAGAATCTTGCTAAGTTCTGTTGGCTACATCAGTTGATGGACAATTCCTTGTACACTCCCTTGAACCCTTTGTCTCCTAAGAGTCACTAGATTATAGTTTTCTTCACCTTAAAAGTATTGTGTTAAATTTTCTTCAAAGGCCTGTTTTGACATTTGGCAAAGATAGGTTGGGAGCTCATTCTATTGTTTTGCACCCATTTTTAATTCCATTTATTGTTTTGTTTTTTTTGTTGTTGTAGAAAATTGTGGCATGATAAGACTGCGTATGATAGTGAATTATGTAAGTATAAGTAATTGTGTTCAATGTTCGATGGTCTCTCACAGTTACTAACATGATGTATAAGACTCTGAATGATGATTTGAAAGGAAGATTATCAAAAATATGACCGCTTAATTACTAAATAATGGGATTGTATGGGTAATTTTTGCTAGCCAAGTGTATAAAGTGTATTAGGCCTGTTTGAGTAGAATTGAAATCATATCCAGGGTTCAACTGTTCAGAGGTGGGTTATTAAGATAACAGCAGAGTTAGTGTGAAATGTGATTTCAGTTCAGAGATGTTCATAAGAAAATTTGGTACTTTTTGTTTTTTCTTCAATGTGATGACTGGATGCTGTTTTGAGAATAGTGAGAGTTATCAGTAGAAGGATTTTGGACAATAGAATAAAGAAACCCAGATGAAAAGTTAACCATGGATAAGTGCTTATCAGCCTCTGAAAAACTGTGCTGGGCCCTGATATATGTTGCCGGCCTCCTCCTCCTCCTCAATCACTCAGGTAGTTATTCCATAACTTATGAAAGGAGCTGTTAGGGATTAACAAACATTTAAGAAGGTCACCAATGATTTTAAGTGACTTCAAATTGCATTGAGTGCAACTGACTGTTACTTAAAAATTTTTTCATTCATCAGTACACAATACTTCCAAGATAGGTTTTGATTTATTGAGACTCCAAGATGTTTGACATATTCCTCTGAAGCAAACATAATGTGCTTTTTTTTACCCTGATAAATTTAATGTTTGGTTTTTAGGTGGCTTTCTTTCGATATTGAAATATTAAATTGTTAAACCTTTTTGTACTGAGGGTTGATATTTTTGATGTAAACTATTCTTGTATTTTTAATTTGTAACCTGATCAACATTGTTTTTAACCTTTAACTCCCAGAAGTGATTAACATGTAACTTCTCCCTATAATATCCATACATTATCCAGCAAACAGGCTACAAGATTACACAAACCGGTCAGGAAGAAGTTGTTATCTTGATGTAACACTTAAGTCTTGTCACTAGTTTACATGGAAATGTCCAGCATTTAGAAGGGAGAATTAACAATCAGATCTTGGGAGTTGAAGGGATCTTATCAGCATAGTGAATATTTTTGTCATGGGCTAAAAGACATAATGATAGTTTTTCAGAACAGTAGTGGATTATTTATCACTGACCAGTAGTCTTAATACAAACTCTTGTGGTACACATTAGTGGTTGTACTATAGTTTTTTCAAAAAGTTGCTTCCACCCTCAGCTATTTATTATTCCTTGAAACCATGGTGGCAAAGTTTGTGAAGTGGTATGACCATTAAGATCATTGGTAACAGTAGTGTCAGCTATAAATGTCACCCATAATTTTTGCAGTGACAAGGGGGTTATATTTACATTCAATCATCAATATGCTTATTCTCCATACTGTTGTGTATACATTTTCTGAGGTGCTTTTAGGGAGAATTTGTTTAACAATCATTAGCTTCTTTAATTGCTAATCATTTCCTCTTTTCCATTGATATCTTTTGACTTTGCTATTTTGGCAAAGGAAATGTTTTGATCTTACATAAATGAAATGTTGAATGTTAAAAGAAAAAAAAAAACAATGAGGCAATTTACATGAGGCCCACAAGTAAGGAACAAATCCTCTTGTTGGCTCTGGATTGCAAGGGTAAGCACTTAGCAGTCAGCCAAACTGGCAGTTGTTTATTTTATTTTGAAATTAAAGAAGATGAATACTTCAATATATTTTCTATGTTATTTATTAATTTTTTTGTTCTGTAAAATAATTAGACTTGGAGGTGGCAAGTCATAACAGAATACATGCTATGGTCTGGTATTTGCTGGGTCCTATAAAAAGCATTATACAATTGTATGATTGTTGTTTTACCCTCTTGCTCCCTGATGAAATGAATATGTAACTTCTCTTTATGTTATCCATACATTAATCAGTCCAGCAAACAGGTACTGAGCCTACTGAAAGTCATCTGATAGCAGTTGTTACGTTGATGTAACCCAAAATTCTTGTCGGTAATGTACTATGAAATATATAGCAGCTAGAAGGGAGAATTAGCTATTAGATCTTGGGAGTTAAGTGGTTAAAGTAAATGGAATATGGTGTAGCTGTGTTTTATGGAAATGATGTAATTTGCCTCCAGTCTGGATATCAGAGTACTTGGTTCTGAATATGTGCAAGAAACATGAGTTGAATGTTAATTAGCAAAAGTATGCATGAAAAGTATGTGTGCATCGAATGATTGTTGTCTGGGAATGTACTTAGTGAATGTGATTTAATCCTAAGGACTTTTGTAATATTTAAACACTTTAAGTGTTACTACTCAACTACTCACAAAAGTGACTCTTTTCAGGTGATAATTAAAGAAAGGAACACCATTTTTGAGAACTACAATCAAGTCAGTTTGTACTGACAGTAGTATGCAGCAGACATATTTCCAGTGGTGCTAGGTTTCTTTGCAATTTTTTAGTTGTATGCTGGAGTTAGCTGTCACATGGTAATCAGAATATAACAGTTTTGCAGTTTTAGAAGGTGTTTTCAGGTATTTGAGGTATAGTATTCATTGTTCACCTTTCAAGTTAGTAACATTTTTGGTAATTTATCATTGCCAGTGCTTTTGTTTGTTTATTTTTTGTAGGTTTTTCTGGTCAGAAATTTTGAATTCTTTGGATGATGTTTGCTAGTACTGATGTTTTTTTTTTAATTTTAGAAATTTGCAAAAAAATGTTTCAATGTGCCTGCATGATGTCAGGGCTGCAATGCAAATACAAGAACTGTTTAATGGTGCAACAACCTAATAAGAGGCAGGTATGAGATAAAATTTTAAATGTTCTTGAATATTTCCTTCTCTCTGTGAATGGGTCAACATTTTAACTGTTAGACTCCCAGAAGTGAGTAACATGTAACCTCTCCTTGTAATATCCAAACATTAGTGCCACAGATTTTGGATGTGGTTTTGTATAAAATTTGATTTGAAGTTGGGATTTAGTGAAAAGGTATATGTAGCTGTTTGGCACAACAGTCCATGTAATTTAACCCTTTCAGTCCTAAGATCTCAATAGTAATTCTCTGTACTGTCTGCCATTCAATTCTTATGATGGTAGTTTGGAAAATTTGGTATTTGATCAACTACTAATCCCCTGATTACATTTTTCTTTATTCTTATCACTTGTCTGCTTGTCTTGTCAATGTATAGACATTGTGAGGAGAAATTTTTTCTTGGTCACTATGGGAGTGAAAGGGTTAAGAAGACAGAATAAGACTGTTGTTCCATGATTTTCCACCTATTTTATGAAAAATTGTATCAGTTATGGAGATGCTGTTGTGTGGAAATTTGTCTTGGGTTAATTTAGTGACTCTTATAGTTTTAAGCAGTTTTATAGAAAGGTAAAAACTGATCCAACATTTAGGGAAATCAGATTTACCAGCTTATTTGCACTGTTTTAGTGAAGATGTCTGATTTTGAATGATAAATTACCTTAAATAATAAAAGTACATTTTGCATCATCATGTATTGACTTTGAAGTGTTATTCATTACATATATTTCATCTGCTTTTACTGGATGGTTATTTACATAGGTACTAGCTAGTTACAGATGACCCCTCAAGCCTGTAATGCTTTCATTATTCTCATCATGTTGAAGCGAAAGAAATTACTTAGCTACTCACTTGCTTACTTCTGTATTTCATCCATGGCATTTATTTACGATTGCACAGAGTTTTAACACTCACTTGGCCTGAATTGATTATTCTATCATACATTCTATTCCCAGATCTCATAGGTAATTCTCCTTATTGTCTGCCATACAATTATCAGGATGCGAGTTTGAATGATTTGGTCTTGGATTAAATTATTATTCTCTAATTGATGTTTTTTAGTTTATTCTCATTAATTGTCCACTTGATGTTGTATCAGAAATTACTTCTGTAGAGTTTAAGAATTAATGGGCTATTTTTGAACAGGTAAGTTTAAAAAGTGAGAAAATGTTGGATAATAATCAAATTCAGGCAAAGTGAAGTAGAAGAAAACCCTTCAGCAGACTGATTCAAGTCATAGATGCACAAGTGGCCAAAACAAGAGAAACCTTTCAATGTGGGTATTGTGGGAGACATTCTTTAACCATTTTAATCTCAAGATCTTTGAAATTATCATTAGTAATTCCCCTTACTGTCTACCATACAGAATTTGGCAGAATTTGCTCCTGGTGAACTAATAATGTCTGATTGCTATTTTTCAGTTTATTTTCATTCCTTTTTCTACTTATTTTGTATTGATACTTAAGGAGAAATTATGTATTAGTCACAAGTCAACAAAAATAGATGGGAGTCTGAGGGTTAGGCTGGAGAATAAATGAAAAAAACAATGATTTGAATGAAGGTTTCTCTGCAAATAGGAAAATCTGAACTGAGGTCACTTTCTAATGATGACTGTAACATCCAAGTATAATTATGAGTTACTCCTTCATAGGAGAATATGTTTTATAGAATTATACTGGTAAGACAGATTTCCCTTGATCCTAAAGTGATTGGCTCCTTTGCATGTTGGTACAGAACCTCCTTGCCTCTTAGCTGACACTGGCAAAATAATTATTGTTCCTAATGTGAAGGAAGAAGTTTTTGGCTAGCCTTGTGAGGAAAAGTTAAAATGTTAGTGTGTTCTCATTTACTCTGATTTATTGGAATATTTAAATTGTTTTGCATCAACTTGTCAAGTTCCAAGAATATTAACATTCAATAACATCAACTTGATTGTTTGGTTTTTGGCTCAATGAAATATGCAGTTATTGTAATACTGGCATTGTAATGATACTACTTCAAGTTGGCCTGCTGTCAAATTATTCTTCACCAATCAGAAGAAGATAACTTGTTATGTCGTATTTTATGTACATATTCCACAAACACATTCAATGGTTCAATTTATTTTGCTATTTGTTTGTTTTGTTTTTTCAGTCAGAAAAACAAAAGAAAAACAATCAAGTGTGAATGAAGTTATTGAAATGTTTGTAACGTAGTCTCCGTTGGTTTTGGAAGGTGTCAGTGGTGTGGAACACGTTTCCCTCTAATTTTTGCTGGAGTAGTACTGGGACTGGACTCAGCAGAGAATGGAACCGAATTAGTTTGAAAGAACTGAGCTTGCGCAGCGTTGATGTTTTCCATGAGGTTCTACACTGTCGTTAAGCATGCACTTTCGGAGCTCTTTCAAAACAAGGCAAAATACCGCCTTTCAAGTCGAAGCGTTTCGACCAAAAGTACACACTCGCTGTTTGCAAAGTGCCTGGGACATCATAAAGTCTAGCTTGGCTTGAATGGACGCTTTTAGCTCAAAGAACTGAGCTTGAAGCAAAATTGGGACGCCTCTTTGAAACGTTTCGGTCCAGCTTTGCAAACCGCGAAAAGTCTCTCGCAGGTAAGCAAGTATAAGTACGTTTGTTTCGGCGAAATAAGAATCTAATTTCATAAAGTTTGTTCCCAAATTTTTTCCTGCGTGAAGACTTAAAAAAAAAACCTTGTATTTGCAGGGGACTGGTTTCCCGCACAAATCTTAACAGAATTACCCAGAATGCAATGCGAAAAAGCTGCCTTCCCCTTCGGTAGAAGTGCATTGGAGAGACTGGAGGAAGGAAACAAGGTGAGTTTCGGGGCGGTGCATAACTTTGCTGGCTGTTTTTGTTCAAGGCCTGTCTGCTCTATTGTGTCTAAAGTCCTGTTCGTTTGTATTTGCAGGTTGTGCGTGCCGTGCCGTGCTGTGCTATGCGCGCGAAGGGAAAGGAAATGAAAGGAAACCAACCGGCCGATCGACCGAGCGAGCGAGCATAGAAGGTCATTCGACTTGGACCGTGAGTACACTTTGAACCTTTTGAGCGGTTTTATTGTCACTGGAGCCGCTTTTAGAAATGCTATTGCTATCGTTAGTTTATCCTTTGTGCGAGCAAGCGAGTGAACGAATGAACGAGGGAAGGAAATAAACTAGCAGAGTAGTAAAAGTATCGAACCTTTTTCCCGATTCGTTTGCAGTCTGAATCCAACCATTGTCGACTTTCAGTGCCGCTTTTCGCGCGCCTCCTCTTGGAAGTGTGCGAGTGTTTTGCCATGTCACGATGGCTTAAAACTGCGTCTCAGAAGTGTGCGTTTTTTCCTATTCATTTTTTCGTTCGTTATTTCGAGTGATTTGATATCACAGAGGTAGAATTTGACATCATAAACTGTTCATCTCGCGCGTGCTCACTCGCTCGCGCGCGCTCTGTAAGAAAAGTCGATCGCACTAGAGTTTTCGCCATTAGCTGGCCGATTTTTGACAAAAAGGTGTTTTCCCCCCCTCGTTTTTTGCTTTGATTTTGTTCCTCACTCACCTACGGCTCTCTATGTGAAATTGTGGTGTATGGAGAGCTATTTATTGGGATAAAACGTTTACAGATGTTCGCAAGACAAAAAATGAAGCCTACAACACGGGGTATTCCCAGGCGGTCACCCATCCAAGTACTAACCCCGCCCGATAGGGCTTAACGTCGGTAATCAGACGAGAACCGGTGCTTTCCCTGTGGTATGGTCGTAGACGAGGAAACGGGGTCGAAATTGTGCTTCTTATTGGCCAGGTTCAGGCTGTAAAGCGGCCACATCCTTGAGTGTAGGCGAATTTGAAATTCTAAAGCCCTAGTTTCGTTACTCTAACCCTAAGAAATTGATACTCTAACCCTAAGAAATGGTTACCCTAACCCCGAAGTCGTTACCTAACCCTAATGTATTTTCCTCCACCCAGTTAACACATTGAGGAGCATCGATTTGAAGTACTATTCCCTAGGGAGGGGAGGGAGGGGTCCCTAGAGACATAACGTGTCCTAAAAACCTATCATACAATGTTTTAGGTCCGTAGGTGTGTGTATCTGGCTTTAAAATCTTACAGTGAGGAGATACCAAACGGGTCAGCCTCTCGGACCGTCTGCGGGACTCGCAAGGGCTTGTGGGGGCGACCTGCTACTATCCACCATAAACCGTGGGAAGGATCCCTCGACCACCCCCCTCACCCAGGGCATGCTTCGGCATCGCTTCTCGGCCTTTTGGCCCGTGATTGTCCGTCTCCTGTGTTGTGCTGTGTCTGTAAGGAGGAAGGCCATATGGGGATCAAATGTACGTATTCTTGGTTCTGTTCGACGGTCTCTCCAACCGACGAGCAGGACGATGTCGCGGTGGAATCTGACGACGATGATGGTTTGAGCGATTGCTCGTATGGTCGTATGGCCCCTTTATTCTCTGAAACTTCTCCCCCCGCTGATGTGCCCGCTGACGAAAGTTCTTCTCCTCCCGATGCTGTCCTCTCTGACTCTAGCGACTCGCCTTTGGTTTCTTCGCCCGATTCTCCGATTCTTAACTCCGATGGCCTCGTAAACTCAGTTCAATCTGTGCCCGATCCGCCGCGGCATCGAATTCCTGCTCTTCTTTCTGACTCTCTCTCGACCGCTTCCAGACGTTCCTCTTCACCTGTTACTGCAAAACCGACGCCTTCTCTTCCTTCACAACCTGTTCCCGATCCTCCTTCGTCGCCCGACCCCTTGGATTCCGACATGAATGTCACCGTCGATTTGAAGAGGAAATCGGCGGACGCGTCTCCAAAGCGTACAAAGAAAGGGAAGAAGAAACCTGCTAATAAGTGAGTTTAGTTATCATGCGTGAGTCTTTTTTCCAAGAGTTTTCTTTTCAAGCTTCTAACTGTTAATGCAAGGGGCTTTGCTAACTACCTTACTCATAATCTTTTGTTTGATTTGATCGAGTCTTCCAACTGTGATGTTTGTTTTGTTCAAGAAACTTTAGTCAGTTCTGAATCCCCTATTAAATCCCTGTCTCGTAGATGGCTGGGCCGCTGTTTTTGGTCTCCGGCCTCTGGTAGACAGGGTGGTGTGGTCACTCTGATTTCGTCGAAATGTTCAGATGAAATTGTCTCTTGGAAAAAAGACTCACACTGTCGTATTGTCAGTATTTCGATCAGGAGCAACGATGTAGATGTTAATTTAGTTAATATTTACGCTCCCACCAATCTTGCAGAACGAAAGATTTTCTTTGACTCTCTTCACGAATTTTTTTATTCCTTCCGATGCAATCATCATCGGAGGGGACTTTAATTGCTACGATAATGCTCTTGATAAGTTTGGTGGAAACATTTCTATTCACAAAGAATACAAGTCGTTGAAAAATGATTTTGCCCTTGTTGATGTTTGGCGTAATTTGCATCCCGGCTCAAGGGAATTTACGTGGTTCAATTCGTCCCGCTCCATTAGGAGTAGATTAGACAAGTTTTTAGTCTCAAGGGAGTTGTTGTCACCCGGCGTGGAATGCAACATCTCACCTTGTCCAATTTCCGATCATGATTTTGTTTCTCTTGTTTTCGATATTCCCACTGGGGCCAAACGCGGCCCGGGTGTGTGGAATTTTAATAATTCCCTTCTGAAAGATAAGGTTTTCTGTCCTTTTATTGAAAAATTGATTGATTCTCATCTACGTTTTTTACCCTCTTTCGCGAGTCTTCAGGATTGGTGGGAGTTTTTGAAACTGTCCATCAAAGAGGAATCGATCGCCTTTTCGCGTACTAAACGGAGGCGTTTGCGTAAAAAGCAAGTATCTTTAACGAATAAGTTAATTCGTCTTCGTCAACGTTTAGTTGATGGAGATAAGGTCCGTACTTGTGCCGTGTCCTTAATGCTTGTTATCGTGCTGGGGAGATGTGTGAATCTATGAAGACAAGTAATACGCGCGTCATCTTTAAAAAAGGTGACCGTAAAAACTTGAAAAACTGGCGACCGATTTCTCTTCTGAACGTCGATTATAAAATCTGCTCCAAAGTTCTTTCTCTTCGCCTTTCTAAAGTTCTAGAATTTATCGTTGATCCTGATCAAACCTGTTCCGTGCCCGGACGTAAAATTGCATCGAATTTGCACATCCTTAGAGATGTGTTAGATTACATCGATCGCACTAATGAGACCGGTATTTTGATTAGCCTTGACCAAGAGAAAGCCTTCGATCGTGTCAATCGCACCTTTTTGTTAAATCTATTGTCTCGTTTCGGTTTTGGTCCATCCTTTTTTTTTGGATCAATACCTTATACAATGGCGCTAATATGCGCATTATTGTGAATGAATGGTTGTCGGACACGATACCTTTATCCCGCGGGGTGAGACAGGGAGATTCCCTGTCTCTCTTGTTGTACATTCTTTGTGTTGAAACTCTTGCGTGTAAAATCCGAAATAATCCAGATATCGAGGGCTTTCTCCTTCCGAGCGCACGAGGTTTATGTTATAAAGTTGGTGTTTATGCTGACGATACGACCTGTATTGTTAAGTCCTATCGTTCTCTTCAGGTTTTGTTTGACATGATTAATGTGTACGGGGGTGGATCTGGAGTTCGTCTCAATATCGCAAAAACTGAGGCCACGTGGCTGGGAGCATGGCGTTCACGCAGCGACCAGCCGCTTGGCCTCAAGTGGGTGACGAAAATGAAAATTCTAGGCGTTGTTTTTGGCCTCGATACCGATGCCGATAATTGGCGACCGAAACTCGAGAAATTAGAGAAACATCTTAATCTCTGGAAATCTCGTTCCCTCTCCCTTGTCGGTAAATCACTTATAATCAATGTGTTGGGAATTAGCAAACTTCTTTATCTCTCTGCTGTTTTGTGTGTCCCTAAATGGGTTATTTCAAGAATTAATAATTTAGTCTGGCCTTTCCTGTGGGGATCCCGCATTGAAACGGTTAGCCGGATGACCTGCCACCAGTCCCTCGGGAAGGGTGGTCTCGGCATTTTTAACTTTCAGATCAAAAGTGATTCTCTTAAGTTGGCTTCCCTCATTTCTATTCTCGATGATCGCGAGTCAAAGTCCTTTTTCCTAACCAAATATTTTCTCGGTTCTAGACTTGCTTCCTGCCGGCCGGAGTGGCGCTCTCTCCGTGACAACTCCACTCCGAGTACGCAAAATTTGACACCCTATTACGAGAAATGTTTTTCGATTCTCGCCTCCCTTCGCGGGATCGTTTCCCGCCAAGAGTGGCGAGACTTTGTTTTCTCTTCCAAGAAGTGCTATTTAGCTCTCTTGAGAGAGAATTCTGCTTCCCCGATTCTCCATCGTTTTTGGTCTTCCTTTCTTCCGATAGATTTTGATCTCGACCGTTTCTGGGTTTCTGTGAGGGATGGGCTTTCCGAAAACTATAAGAACGATATACTTTGGTTAATTGTCCTCCGCGCCGTTAAGGTGCGTGACTCTCTAAGAAATTGGGGGTATATCGATTCTGACAAATGCGCGTCTTGCTCTCGTAAAGAGACAATCGATCATTGTTTCCTTAACTGCGTTCGTGCGAAACGTGTGTGGTCGTTTTTCTCTCCTGTCCTCTCTTCCCTTCTCGGGTTTCCGTTCTTGCCGTCGTGCACTCGTGTCTTCTTTTTCCGTTGGGCTCCCGTCAGCCCTAAAAAAGCCCAGTTAGCCCGTTTCTTAATCAAAACGATCCTGTACGGTGTCTGGAAGTTTCGAAATAAAGCTACCTTTCATAACGGAAATGACACTCCTGAGGGTATGATTCGTTATATCCTCAGTGATGTCAAGAACAGAGTGGCTTGTGATTTTTTTAGGCTTCCGCTCTCGGATTTTAAGGATGCTTGGGAAGCTCCGGGTCTTTGCCGTTTAGATGGCGATTCCTACAAACTATTGGTGGAAATATTTCTGTAAATAGTTCCGTTAATTGACTTAGTTATTGAGCATTGTAATATTAGTTACTATTTAGGTTCATTAGTTAACTGTTAGCTTAAGATTTATTTAGGTACATTAAGTTAAGGTATATTAGTCTAAGGAATATCAATAACTTGTAATGTTTAGTGTTATATGTAAGTACTGACTTTGCACGGACCTTTCTTGGACTTCATTAGCGATTAATTAGTTTTGTTGGACTTTCGAACTTCTTTCGATTTAGAATTAATTAGTAAGGGCCAAGCCCACGTGCGTTTCGCACTTTTTACTCTGTATACAGATTTATTCTAAATAAATCCATTTCAAAACTTAAAAATCTGTTCTTATCAGCGTAATATCTGATACGCTGCTCATTGAGCAGCTCATATAGTAAACTGATTTGTTTTTGAACTGGGCTGTGGAAAAGAGGCTTGCCTCGTCTCAGCCACGGGTTGCCTCGGTATAGCACTACCTCCAAGTGCGGCCCACTTCCCTCTGGGGAAGACACATTCAATCCAAAACAAGGTCAACGGTATAGCATTCTTTTATGTTTACAGGAGCCCTGCCCGCCCTTAGAGGGGGAAGAGGTGAAAGAGGGATGATAATTCAGACCACAGACAATGGCAGGAACGGCCGCTGGCCTACGTTTTCTGAAGCGCGCAAAGCACTACCACAAGGACCTAGGGGTAAGTGGATTTTTTCACCGAGGGCAGACGCTGAAAAAGCATACTTACCTGACGCGGGTTTTTGGCCTGCGTCATAGTATCTGCTCGAATCCTTTCTTCAGGTTCGGATCGAGAAGTCAAGTTACCAATTGGAAGGGTGACCTCGCTATTGTGTTCCTCTTTTGGCCGGATTTCCGTAAGTACATCTGCGATTTGTTCTTTCTGCCCCAAGTGAGTACCTGCCGGGAGGGAAAACTTGGTGGTTTTTTTTCTTTGTTTCTTTGGCCACCCATCCCGTTTGGGGTTAGTACAGGATCTAGGGTGCGCCCCTTTTTTGGGCCCTTATTTCCTTCTGCTTTCCCTTCGTGATGGTTATCCCACGCGTTCTTACTCGTTCGATTGACATTAAATTGGGTGTTTTCCCTGAGGGTACGTCGATCTTGGACACTGCAAGCGGGGTGCCTCTTTTTGACCTTGCTGATGGTGGTGCATCAGACTCCCCCCCCTCGTCGGGGGACTCGGAGATGGTGCCTGCCTCCGGGGCGCGTAAGCGTCCAGCGACGGAGTCTCCCCTGGAGGACTCATTGGCCCCGCCCAGCCTAGCCCTGAGGAGGCTGTGAATTCTAAGGTATCTAAAAAGAACTCGGGTGGTCGGGGCCACCATTCTTTGCCGGGGAGTGTCGCCCTGGCAGCTGAAAAGGCTTCTAGCCGTGGTCGCCCCCCTCATTAGCATTAAGGCTGGTTTTTTTTCCCTCATCATGGCCCTGTCTATACTGACTCTGAACTGTAATGGGATCAGGGATCAGTCTAAAAGAGCTGGTCTGGTGCAGTGGTTGCGGTCTCTTCCTGTGGGTGCTGACATTGTCTGCCTCCAGGAGACTCATTGTTTGTCATCTGCTGAGTGTTCGTCGTGGTTTCTTTCTTCTGGCTTCTCTGTTGCCGTTTCCCCTGGGTCTTCTCATTCGTGTGGTTGTATTGTCCTTTTTCGCCCCTCGTTGTCTTTGGTTAATTCTTGGTGTGATGTCTTAGGTCGTTATTTACAGGTTGAATTTTCTTTCTTTGGCAAGTCCTTTCGTGTCTGTTGTGTGTATGCCCCCAACCGCAACCCTGCGCGTGACCGGTTCTTTGTTGATCTTCATTCCAAGATTGATCCCTCGATCCCTACGGTTCTTTGTGGGGATTTCAACGAAGTTTTTAACCGTTCCCTGGATCGTGCGGGGGGTGGCCTGTCCGTCTCCCCGCGTGACAGTTCTTCCTCGCTTAAATATCTTTTCGAAGACTGTTGTGTCATCGATATCTGGAGGTATCTCCACCCTTCCTCTTCCGGTTTTACCTGGACCAGGTGGGATGGCAGTCTGGCGTCCCGTATTGATCTTTTTGGTGTGCCGTTTTCGTGGGTGTCTTCGGTTTCTTTGTGTAATATTGTCCCTTGTCCTTTTTCGGACCATTGTGGTGTGTGTCTTTCGCTCTCGATCCCCGATGTTGTTCCCCCTGGTCCGGGCTTTTGGAAACTCAACACTTCTGTTCTAGATGACCCCGAGTATGTTGCCCTGATTTCGGATGCTTGGTCTTCATGGCGTCGCTCCATCTCCCGTTTTCCCTCCCTTGTGAAGTGGTGGGATGCGGGGAAGAGTCTCGTGAAGGGTCTTACGATCCGCTTTTGCTGTCGTAAGTCCAGTGCCCGGTCGGGTCTCCGTGACCTTCTGGTCCGTCTAATCGACCACCTCAAGTCTAAGGTTGACCTGGGCTCCTCCTCGTGCCTTGGCCCTTACCACTCGGCCCTGGCTGAGTTGGCCGCCATGGACTTCCAGGCTGCCAGGGGGGCCCAGGTTCGCTCTCGAGCCAAGTGGGTGGAGGAGGGTGAGTCGTCCTCAGCATATTTCTTGCGTCTTGAGCGGAAACATGGTTCTGACAGATGGATCTCTGCGCTGAGAGATGGGGATGGCTCTATTGTTTCATCCCCTTCTGACCTCTGTTCCTCTTTGTCTTCCTTTTATTCCGATCTTTTTTCTGCATCTTCGGTTGATCCTCATGTTCAGGCTGACCTCCTAGAGAATTTGTCATCTTCTCTCTCTGGCGGTCAGTCCTCTTTGTGTGAGGGTCACCTCACTGTCGTTGAAGTCTTGTCTGCTCTCCGTGGGATGGCCAGACGTAAGGCCTCTGGTCTTGATGGCCTTCCCATGGAGTTTTATCTTAAGTTCTGGCCGGTCGTGGGCGCTGACCTTGTCTCTGTTCTTAATTCTTGCTTTGACTCTGGTTCTCTCTCTCTCTCTCTCAGCGCAGAGGTGTTATTTCCCTGTCTTTCAAGAAGGGTGATCGGTTGGATCCTCGCAATTGGCGGCCGATCACCCTCTTGAATGTGGATTACAAGCTCGCATCCCGGGCCATCGCGGGCCGGCTGCTAAAAGTCATTCATTTTCTGGTGGCTGAGGATCAGACTTGCGGGGTCCCTGGCCGGTTTATCGGGGAGAATGTGGCCCTTCTACGGGACGTGGTCTCTTTTGCGTCTTCTTCGAAGACCCCAGTGGCCATTCTCTCTCCGTGTTGACTGGGGTTTCATGCGATCCACCCTTGTGGCAATGGGCTTTGGCCCTTCTTTTGTCACCTGGGTGGATCTGTTTTACCATCGGGTGCAATCCTGTGTGAATGTCAATGGCTACGTCTCAGCTTTTTTCAATCTATCGCGGGGGGTGAGACAGGGTTGTCCCTTGTCCCCCCTTCGTATGTCCTTGTATCTGAGGTTCTTGCGGCCAACATCCGCTGCAATACCCGCATTTCTGGTCTGCTCATTCCCGGCTTTCCCCCTCTCTCACCCATTTCGCAATATGCAGATGATACGTCCCTCATTGTTTCCTCGGACGACGCCATCAAAGCGGTTTTTGAGACCTATGCTCTTTTTGAAAGAGCCTCTGGGTCCAAGCTTAATCAGGCTAAATCCAAGGGTCTTTGGCTGGGGGGCTGGTGTGGTCGTTCTGACCCTCCAGTCGCACTCGAGTGGTCTTCTTCGAAAATCAAGGTTTTGGGTGTGTTCATTGGTGTTGGGGATTTGGATGTTGACAACTGGCGTCCCCGTATTGATGCGGTGGACCATGTTCTTAAATCGTGGCGTTCTCGTTCTTTGTCTTTTCGTGGCAAAGCCCTGGTGATTAACGCTCTTGCCCTCTCTCGGGTGTGGTATGTGGCCTCTTTGGTCCACATGCCCGCCTGGGTAGCAAAGGAGCTCGCTTCCTTAGCTTTCTCTTTCTTCTGGTCCGGCAAGCGGGAGCTCGTCTCTCATTCTGTCGTCATTCAGTCCTCTCTTTTTGGTGGTTTCTCTGTTGTTAGTGTGCAGTACAAGGTGTGGGCCCTTCTCGGCTAGTGGGTGCGGAGGTTTGCCTCCTCTTCCGCTGGTTGGTCCTCACTCATGTCATTCTGGTTTGTGTCGTCCTTTGGTGTTTTGCCCTCTGTTGTCTTTTCCAGGCCGTTTTGTTTCGATCCCAGGGTTTTGCCACCTTTCTATTCCTCTCTTCTTTTGGCCTGGCGAGGCCTCAATGGTTCTCATGCCACGGCCTGTAACTCTCTCGTTTTTGGGTCATCCTGCCCTCACTTCTGCTGCCCGGTGGCTGATATGTCCACAAAAAGCTGCTATTTGTACCTTCTTTCCGAGAACATGGTTCCACCGCACTGCGTCGCTAAGTTTTCCCCGATGTACGGTTCGCTTGATTGGCCATCCACGATCTATGTTGGAAGATTGCGCACGGCGTCTTATACACCGCACAGCGTCTTGTTTCCTTTGGGTTGTCAGTTCCCCCCTCTTGTTTTTGTTGGTCTCCTGTTGAGTCGTTGGAGCATCTGTTCTTTTACTGTCCCCTTGCCCAGAGTGTTCTCTCCTGGCTTCAGTCACTGTTGTTCAGTTTTTCCTTCATGTGTCCTGCTCTTCTTTGTCGACACGTTCTCTTCGGCTTCAGCTCTGATTGCACGGCCCTAATCTGGGCATTTTGTTTGTTCTGTGCTGTGTCCTCCTGTGCTGGGTCTCCTTGATTGGTGTACTGCACGGAGGTTTTGTGCTGCATGGCCCTAATCTGGGCATCGTGTTCTTTCTGTTCTTGTTCTGTGCCCTCTCGTGCTGGGTCTCCTTCATTGATGTACTGCACGGAGGTTTTTGTAATGCATGGCCCTAATCTGGGCGGTCTGTGTTGTACCCGGTGGTGTGACCCCCTGCGATGGGTCTCCTTCACTGGTGTACTGTGCGGGGGTCTTTGTGTTGGTAGTGTGTGTTTGTTTTGTGTCTCTGTGGTTCGTGAGGGAGTGTGTTCAATTTTTGGAGTGTGTGTGTTAATTTTGGCGAGGTGGGGTTCGATTCCCCAACGAAGTTGGTGTCTGGTGGCCCTCGGTTTTTGGTGGACCCAACCCTAAGGCATTGCACTTTCAGCCATGGGTTGGATTAGGTCTGTAGATCGGCAGGCATTGCACCGCCCTCACGGGAGCCTGGCCGTTCACCTTAAATATAAAAAACTTACCTAACGCGGGTTAAACCTTCGTCTTAGTATCGTACGTGGATTTGCAGGTTCACAAGCGTGTTGGATAAAGAAGCAGGATTATTGTGAGTATAATTGCGTCCTGGTTTTTTGGCTGCTTTTCTGGTGACCCTCCCAGGGACTTATGCTCGGCTTCTCGCTGTAACCTGGGGTAAGCCAGTCTTTGTTTGTTTTCCAATCTTAGATTGGATTGGCTTTTCTTCTTGGCTTTTTTGGCGTGTTGAGTTTGGCGTTTTGTCAGCTCACAGGTTTTTGCCGGTTTTTGGTCACCCATCCATTTTTGGGTTTTTGTTGTTCTTTTGCCATGGTTTTGGAGTGCGTTAAAACATGTGTAATTCATGCGTCGGAGATGGTGGCAAGTTATGATAAGGCTCGTGTGGTTACGCTCCTTAGGGAGTGCATTGATTTTGAAGGGCTTTCTGCCATTCAGTTTTGCCCCAGGGGTTTGATACGTGTTACCTTCAAGAATGCCTCGGACAAAGAGGAATTTGTGCGTGTTGGCTCGTTAACGTTGGATGGGCACGATCTTAGCGTGACCTCTTCAGATATGCCGCATTCTTTGGTTTACGTGCATTATTTTCCTGCCGAGGGTGATGATGCTCTGATTCGTGATGAGCTGGGTAAATACGGTGATGTTATTAGTATTAAACATCAGAGTTTTTCGGGAATTCCAGGCCTTCTCACTGGGTCACGTATTCTCACGATGGTATTGTCGGATCCAGTTCCTGCGGAGTTCCGTATTGACGACTACCCTGTGCGGGTTTGGTATAAAGGTATCCCTCCGTTCTGTCAGATTTGTAAAGCTAGTGGTCATAAGGCGGCGGATTGTCAGTTTAATGGAAAGTGTAGGAGGTGTGGCTCCCCAGACCACAAGGCACATGCGTGCGTCCGGCCGTGGGGTCAGTCTGCTGTACCAATGGAGGCGGCTGTCCCTGAGGTGGTCCCTGACCCCTCTGGGGCTGTTGTGCCTGTTATCTCTGATAGTTCTGCCGATTTGGATAAGGGTGTGGATGGTGTGTTTGAAGATGCGGTTGTGGAAAATGAGGTTGCGGATGAGGACGCGGATGATGAGGATGCGGATGTGGAAGATGAAGTTCCTGTTAGTACCCCTGTGGGGGTTCCTGTCCCTAGTTCAGTTAGTGCCCCTGTTGCAGTGGGGCCTGCCCCCTCGGTTCCTGTTGTGACTAAGGAGGTGCAGGCCCCCGCGGTTTCTGTTGGCTCCTCCGGTTCTCCTGTGAGGTCCTCCGGTTGGGGTTGGGGGACTCCTTCCCCCTCGTGTGTTGCTGCAAGTGTTTCCGCTACCTTGGATGATCGTAGGAAGGTTTCGGAGTGGTATCTGGATGAGTTATGTCACTGTTCTAAGGATGAGGCCTTTGTTCTGTCTTACAGGGATATGAGGGTGAGTGAGGTTTTCCCTTCCAGTTTTTTGGAGGTTTTGATAGTTTTGGTGAATGGGGCGCGTCTCAGGGTGCATCCAAATCTTCTTCGTATCACTAAAGTGGATACGAGTGGTGAACAGTCTGAGGTGGAGTTTGCGCAGTATATTCTTAAGGTAATGGAGGACCCTTCCTTTTGGATTGGTTTTAGGGGCTCTCTTGTTGACAAGATTGGTCCTACGATGCATGATAATGTTTTGTGTGTGGAATTTGAGGACCTCTCTGGTCCGCAATCTCGGAGGCTTCCCACCAAGGCTTTGTGGGTTAAGAAGGCTCCGGTTAGTAATAATGCCAGTACCAATGTAGATAATAGTGTAATTAATATTGTAAATGATAGCGTAACTAAGTCTCGTTCTGTGGTCCCTACTGCTGCAGTTCTTGTTGCGGAGTTGCTGAAGCGTGCTGCCCCCACTTCTACTGTGGGAGTCCCGAAATGTAGGAAAAAGTTATAATACAAACGTCAATAGATAATGTAAATAATAATGTAAATGATAGTTTTTTTTCTGTGTTTTTGTATCCGTTTTGTTCGTTTGTTGTTTGGAGCGGGTGTGTTCAATTTTTGGTGTGAGTGTGTTCAATGTTTGCGAGGTGGGGTTCGATTCCCCAACGAAGTTGGTGTCTGGTGACCCTCTTGTTTAATGGTGAACCCAACCTTAAGGCCTTGCACTCCCCGCCTTGGGTTGGATTAGACGGTTAGTTCGGCAGGCATTGCACCGCCCTCACGGGAGCCTGGCCGTTCGCCTTAAACATAAAAAACTTACCTGACGCGGGTTAAACCTTCGTCTTTGTATCGTACGTGGAATTGCGGGTTCACAAGCGTGTTTGGATAAAGAAGCAGGATTATTGTGAGTATAATTGCGTCCTGGTTTTTTGGCTGTTTTTCTGGTGACCCTCCCAGGGACTTATGCTGGGCTTCTCGCCGTAACCTGGGGTAAGCCAGTCTTTGGTTGTTTTCCAATCTTTGATTGGATTTGCTTTTTTCTTGGTTTTTTGCCTGTTGAGTTTGGCGTTTTGTCATCTTACGGGTTTTTGCCGGTTTTTGTTTGGTCACTCATCCATTTTTGGGCTTTTTTGTTGTTTTTTCGCCATGGTTGTGGAGTGCGTTAAGACGTGTGTAATTCATGCGTCGGAGATGGTGGCAAGTTATGAAAAGGCTCGTGTGATTACGCTCCTTAGGGAGTGCATTGATTTTGATGGGCTCTCTGCCATTCAGTTTTGCCCCAGGGGCTTGATTCGTGTTACCTTTAAGGATGCCGCGGATAAAGAGGATTTTGTGCGTGTTGGTTCGTTAATGTTGGATGGTCAACAGCAGATGATCCGGATGAGGTCAGTATAACTTATGAGAATGGGGCGTCTTCGGTAGTGCATGCGAATCTTGTCTGCGTTTCCCATGTGGATACTAATGATAGGGAGTCGGAGGAATAGTATGCCCAGTTTCTTCTCCAGGTTAAGGACGACCCTTCCTATCGGCGGGGGCAGAGTTTACAGACCATTCTGGGCCGCAGTGCCGGAAGCTGCCTGCGTGTGCTTTAGGGCATCAGAATATCGCTCTTAAAAGTAATAGCTCTGGTTTTAATAATGGAAATAATGTAAACAAGGCTTCGTCCCCCTCTACAGGTGCCATTGTAAATAATGTAATGAAGGCTCCATCCTCCTCTGCGGTTGGTGATGGTATTGTAAATGTTTCTCGAAACAGCTCTCGTTCTGTGGTCCCTACGGCTGGGGTGCTTGCCGCAGAGTTGCTCAAATGACTACCCCCCCTTCTGTTGTGGGGGTCCCGAAATGTAGAAAGAAATTATAGTTAATGTTTGCACTAATGTAACAATAGTTTCTAAGGTCCCGAAATGTAGTTTAATAAATATTGTATATGATAGTTTTTCTGTATCCGTTTTGTTCGTGTTTGGAGTGGGCGTGTTCAATTTTTGGTGAGAGTGTGTTCAATGTTTGCGAGGTGGGGTTCGATTCCCCAACGAAGTTGGTGTCTGGTGGCCCTCGGTTTATGGTGGACCCAGCCCTAAGGCATTGCACTTTCAGCCATGGGTTGGATTAGGTTTGTAGATCGGCAGGCATTGCACCGCCCTCACGGGAGCCTGGCCGTTCACCTTAAATACAAAAAAAAACTTACCTGACACGGGAGGTACTGTGATCATGGAGGCAGTCCTATCAAGGCGAGGGTGACATGGTGGTCATGGCGACCTAGTGCAATGTATACCCACATGACAATTTTTTAAGAATGAAACTGGCCCCAACTGGCTGGTTTCTATGTTCACAATCATACATTTTGTTAAAATTCAAAGCACAAAGATCATTCAATAAACATCACAGAGGTATTCAAGATTTTTCCATATCCATTGTGCAATGCACACATGCTGTATTTCACATTATATAGTGATTAAATTATTAATCAAAGATGTTTCTCCCTTTATCAAATCATCAGGATTCTGAATATTCTACGCAGAAGTAATGGAAACATATACTTTTGGATAACAAAAGCAAACTCAAAATCTGGGAGAGAAGGTATTGAATAACTGTCCATATTTTAGTTTTTTTGGAGATAAAAGACAACAAAAGGTCAAAGTTTAAAAACTTTCCTAAATTTAACCAGCTAAACATTAATATTTTAGTAGAATATTTCCATTTTATTATGATATTGTGAAATTTGAAGAGTGTGTACATAGGTATGTTTCTTCATTATTAAAGGACTTTGATAGGGTTGATCTCCTGTTCCCTTGCAGGATGTATTTCAAATAAATTGTTTCACGATGAAATTAGAAGATCCTCGCAGCTAAGAACACTACTGAAACTAGTAGTTGTAAGTAGGACCTGAGTAGTGTTCTTAGCTGCGAGGATCTTCTAATTTCATCTTTCCACCGCAGTGCAAATATGTGAATTTTCATATATCTAAATCTTCAAATTGTTTCACTTTCTGCAGAAATGAGCCAACCAGTATTTCCTGTTGTTTCATTGTCTCTGTTATGTTTCATTATGATATGTTTGGTACCCCATGACAACCTTCATACTCCAATAATAGATGCAATAATGACCATAATTATCGATGTTCTCAAACTCTTCTTACCATTTTATGTGCGTTTGTTACGACAGTGAAAAGAAAATTTGGAAGCACAGGGTCGGATTTGCTGCTAATGGCACCCACAACTTCTCGGCCTATACTCATAGAGCGTTTTTGCGGTGAGTGTTTTAAGAATTTGTTTCACAAGTCAGTATATGTTAACTAAGGGAATTTTGTATAATAATTGTAAAATTAATTTAACTCCCAAAATATGATTGTTAAGTCTCCTCTCCAGCTGCTACACATTTCCATGAAAATTAGTTATGAGAATTTGGTGTTGCATCAAGATAATAACTTCTACCTAATAAGTCTGAGTATTTTCATTACCTGTTTACTGGACAGCTATAATTTCCCATGCCATTATCAGGCACTAGTATTATTACCTTCACACCACAGCTTAACCCAGTACAAAGAATCTTGGTGTAAATTTGGTATGTTGCTTTACTTCATATTTTTGGCTGCTTTCTAAGAGTAAATATCACAGGTTAATATTGATCAGATTTGACTTTAAGATGGCTGAAAACAGAATTCTTTCACTTTTGACCCTTATGACTAGGAGACAACCTACAATTAGCAAGCGAAGAAGATGTGGTGGATGCTATGAAAAGGGCAGCAGATGCTGTGGATGCATTCACCAGGGAATGGTAAGAGGTCTTTTATATTTGATACGATAAAGCTAGAAATATTTCCAACTTGTTACTCATTAGCAACCTTATGATCGTACTGAAAATTTCCATAAACATATATAGAATCAGATACTAAGCTGTAATCATGTTAAATAATGTCTTGTTTACAACTTCCTATTCTAAAAACCCAGGTATATCTGTATAATATGCACATGTTTTGATTATCCAGGCAGATGTACATTTGTAGCACCAAATCAAGGTGAATGCTGATGAGATACACAAGTTGAAAAGATTGATTCGTCTCACGCAAAATTTAATTATTAGGGAGGAGGAGGGCGGTTAAAATCGATCAAAATTGCAAGGATGTTATTCATGATCTTTCTATATTTACCAGCCTCCTGCCATTAAGCACGAACTTACAAGAAAATCAAAAGAGGGCAGTACTAACACCAGGGTATCAGCTGTGACACAAACTAAATTATGAGTATTTGACATAGAAAGGGAGGCTTATCAATTTACCAACAAATTTATGGTAACAGCAGGCTATTTATTGTTTCCAACAGGGAGAGGTTAGAACAGGAACGCTCGTTAAAGAGGGAGCAGGAGATTTCATTGCAAAAGGCAATCGAGAATGACAAGAAGAAATTGGTTAATATCATTTCCCAAAAAATTATATTGCAAAGATAATGCCCATATCAATGATATCAAGAAAGTCCAGCAATGAAATAAGGATCTTTGTTAGATGACTTCCTTCAAGACTCTAGGAGCATAAATAATACTTATTACCAATAAACTACTAAGCAGCAGAAATTTCAATACCTTTTACATTTTCAGCGAAATATTGAGTTGTCACGTATTTATTATGTCAGATTAAAAAATCAAGCAAGAAAATAAGGAAGGCCCGACAAGGCAGGGTTACCCAGCCCAGTCTAGAAGGAGAGAAGGTGACAATTGTCCTATGCCACTCAAATGGCAAGGAAAAGCGCCAGTTCAATAAGGGTGCTTTCTTCCAGGTATATATATGATGAATGAATGTCTACCACTTTATTTTACTATCCAAAGAGGTAGGGAAGTGGTAAGACATGGAGACCTTTTGGAGAGAACAGAGGTCTTGCACATTTACGAGAGAGTAAGTAAACAATAATATTACATAAAACAAATTATAACAGTACTAGAAACCTGGAATTCAAGTCTAAGATATACTTGTGTTATTTTAAGAAGGTAAATGTTTGAATTTAAATTTCAAAATACCCTTTCAATCATGATTTCTAACTCTAAGCAAAAATATGACAACTGATGTGCTAAAACCTGGCAGTTCTTAGCACACAAAATCACTCATTGTTTGCATATCCACCAATTTACTTGCGCAAGATTTAAAAGTCACTATGGTAAAATGTTCAAACAGCCACCCTGTTAAATACCTTAAACTGTGGAATTTAAGTATCAAACCTTGTCTTGATTCTGTTAACATGTTGTTTTTATCCTTTTTATCGAGGATGAGGCAGAAATTGATTCACTTCTGGGATCAAAGGTTAGGAAAAAATAATTACATTCAGTAAAATTATCCATGCAACATAAGTAAAGTGCATGCTTGGATTGGCCAATTTACAGTAAATTATCTGCCTATAGGTGTATGCTGATATGAAGCAACATGGCACAAGTGATCAACACAGAAAAGAAGGAAGTGTATCATTGAAAAAGTAAACCAAGCAATTAGAATCACCACTTCAGTCTTTTGTGCCTAGCAATTTACTGCTTGTATCCACAACTGCTGGTGTATACTACTTGTAATGGATAAAACTACTGATGATTCTTTTTTTATAAAATTGTTTCAAAATTATCTCTGTCACCTGTTAGAAGATTTATTTTTTCATTTATTTTTAAGAGCTTATGTCTCAAATGCTGCAGAATTAATCAATCAATCAATCAATCAATCCAATTAAGCATATGTAATTCTACCCTTTTCAACCCAGTGTAATGTTTTCAATTAGGTCATTACTCTTTTTGACAATCCATTTTGTATGCCCGGGTTAACAGTTTGGGGTATGAGCTAGTTTTATTCATAGGGTTAAGCATTAATTTTGAAGTTGCTAATGGTGAGGAAATCAGACTTGTTACTTCTGGGTCAGTTAATGGCCTTCTTTATTTTTACCACAGGTGACATTCCAAGGAAATGTCCCAGATTTGCAGTCTGATGGCGAGCTGTCATCCACACTACCAGGTGATGAATACAAATATTGCATCAAAAAATAATTAAAAGAAAATGAAAAAACAGTTTGAAGAATAAAAATGAAGTACCTTCAAATGACACTGGACAAAAGGAAGCAAAGTGTGAAGACATGTAACTAAGATCATGATGAAGTATATTAAGACCAGACAAGAAAAGCAGGCCCAGTCTTAACATGGGTTAATGCAATCCAAAAAGAAATTGCAGGTAACCTGCATTTCTCAGAGATAATAAGCTGAAATTGAGATAAAGATGAGGACTTAGCAATGTTCCTAAATACAAGGAAAACATGTTTCTTAACAAATTTCACAAGAAATTGCCTTTAAATTCCAAAAATCAACACTGATCATATATCATGTCATGTGTTGACAGGCTTATTACATTAACACTTTTTTCACAGGCTTAAGTCTAGAGGTCACCACACAATTCATTGCATTTCATGAATTAATAACCATCACCTGTGTTGCTTGAGCCATTACAGCAAATAGCATAAGTTTAAAAAGAAATAAAAAATATAGTCCAAAAGTGTTTGGTTCACAGATTTTTTCCCAACAACTAGCTCATCTTACCAAATCGAAGTAGGATGGGAAATACATTACCATAAAAATTAATGATCGCGAACTGTCATCCAGTCGGATGACAGTTCGCCATTAACTTATTAATTATATAAAATTATATAATATTGCATACTAAGACTAATTCTTGTCACAACAGATGAAGATCGAGACACCGGAAATAAAAATGAGGTAAGGGAAGTAATGCACATTAACATGTCACGTAAAATTATTGGAGGTACGCCTTTATTATCAAAACCCTACAAATAGCATGTTACCTTGTCATGTTTTAAAGATAATAATTTCTTTGTGAGCTGCGACACTTTGGGCAGACTGACAGGTCCCTTGGGACGAGGTTCTTTGTGAGCCGCGACACTTGGGGCAGACTGACAGGTCCCTTGGGACGAGGTTCTTCGTGAGCCGCGACACTTGGGGCGGACTGACCGGTCCCTTGGGACGAGGTACTTGGTGAGCCGCGACACTTGGGGCAGACTGACTGGTCCCTTGGGACGAGGTTCTTCGTGAGCCGCGACACTTGGGGCAGACTGACGGGTCCCTTGGGACGAGGTTCTTCGTGAGCCGCGACACTTGGGGCAGACTGACCGGTCCCTTGGGACGTAGTTCTTCGTGAGCTGCCACACTTAGGGCAGACTGACCAGTCCCTTGGGACGAGGTTCTTCGTGAGCCGCGACACTTGGGGCAGACTGACCAGTCCCTTGGGGCAGACTGACCAGTCCCTTGGAACGAGGTTCTTTGTGAGCCGTGACACTTGGGGCAGACTGACTGGTTCTTGGGACAAGGCTCTCCCTAAGCAGCAATACTTGGTGCAGACTTACTTGACTGGTCCTCTTGTGACAGTACTTATGTTAACTGAACACATTTAGGCTGAAGTACTTATAAAAGACATGTCAAATAACATATAAACAAAAAAACTTTCGTGAATAAAAAGAACTGTCATGGCTTCCTCCTGCATAACACTAACATTAACACCTAATCAAATAATACTTACAACAGCAGGGTTGAGCAACTGACAGTATATATTACCACATAGTTTTAAATAAAGGTCATGACACTATATAAACAACTTATCAACATAAGTTAATTAGAGACATAATGAAATAGAGATCATGTTTTTATGTAATTAGCTTAGTAACATCTTTTATTGAGTGTTTAAGAAATGGTATTGAATGTCTCACTTTGATTTACCATTGAAACATGAGGTCATGGAATTAGATAAGTTAATATAAGTTTCATTAGTATCTATCTTTTTTATATTTAAATTTATAAAACTATCTCTTCATAATAATGATCATGCTATTAAGGGGAATAAGGGCTGGAGCCAGTCATGTCTTGGTTTAACTGTTGGTGATCTTTATTGTGAGCTATGGCTAAGTTGTTAGTTGTTAAAAGTAAGTTAGACGTGACTCCTGTGGGTGGCATACTTCCCTTTTCTTTTTATCTCATTTCAGGAATTTCTCCCAGTACCTGGAATTGTTCTTGCGCAAGCAGGTAAGAAGCATATAGCTAAGAGTATAATACTCAGTATTTAACCTACTAGTAAGGATCCTGATTGTAATGTTGGTAAAAATGGCCAGCCCTGACAGTAGTTGATCCACTGGCATTCTAGAGCATTTTATGGGATTATGTCATGATAATATATCATTACAGCTCCTTGCGTTATGAGGCAATGGCAGTCTTTCATCACAAAATTCATTACACCAAAAGCAATTAATCTGCAAGTCACACAGAATGATCATACTCTATTAGAAAACATGCGTTACGGAGTGTTATTGCCCCGAGGACCATGGATTATGGGCGTTTCCTACAGGTCCTTTTTGCTTAGGCCCTTACTTAAACTGGCAATGTATAAAGCACTTCTGTCCTATCTAGGAATCCTACAAATAGGGTAATATATAATTTAAATAAACAGCAAGAAAAAGACAATTATTTGTCAACTACAACCTCTAAAATTATATTTTTGTTCCAGAGGAAGGACAGGAAGTACTGGTGGCCAAAAGACAAGTGAACACTGAAGAAGAGGAGAAGGAAGAAGATGAAGAAGAAGAGAGAAAGAGGGAACATAGAGAAGAAGAGGAGAAGGAACATACCGGTAGTAAACTTGAAAGGAAAAGGAAAAAGAAGGACAGAAGAACAACAGCAAAAAGAAAAAAGGAAAAGGAGGACAGTTGTTAAAAAAGGATTTTAAAGGGACCCTGGTCAGCCGCACTTTTGTTTTTGTTTACCTTTGGATTTTCAATTTTTCAGAAACTGATGTACAAGTTGTTACTTTTATGCAGTAATAGTTATGATTTGAAATTAAAAGTAAACCCTTTAACTCCAGATCAAATTTGTTATTCTATTCACTGTCAACCATACAATTCTTGTAATGTTAGTTCAGAGAATTTAGTATTGGATCTACTAATTATCCCCCAATTGATCTTTTTCTTTATTCTCATCACTTATCTTGTTACTATCGTAAGGAAAAATTCTGTCTTGGTCACTCATGGGAGTTATAGGGTTAGTGTTGCACATGCAGTATGGCCTGGTTTACTTGTGTCAGCTATTACTATTTCTTGTATGTTGTGATATACGCTCCTCGTTTGAAGGACTTTGTCCTCTCTCTTGGAGGTTTTGTTGTTGTTGTTGTTGTTGTTTTGTTTTTATTTTTTTGTTTAACATGTAAGGAGAAATTCTGTCTTGGTCACTCACTTTTATTTTATTGTTTAACATGTAAGGAGAAATTCTGTCTTGGTCACTCATGGGAGTTCTAGGGTTAGTGTTGCACATGCAGTATGGCCTGGTTTACTTGTCTCAGCTATTACTATTTCTTGTATGTTGTGATATACGCTCCTCGTTTGAAGGACTTTGTCCTCTCTCTTGGAGGTTTTGTTGTTGTTGTTGTTGTTGTTTTTATTTTTTGAGGAAAAAATCTCACTTTGAGGAAACTGTTCACATTGAGACTTAGGGGTGTTAAGCTTCCTGAAAATTAGCCACAAATACCATGTAGTCAAAGGAGCTCTTTAGTTCCTTAACTGTTTATCACACTTAATCTAAGTCTCTTATCCCCTTTACCTGTATGGATCATATTACATTTTCCTTTACTCTGCATTAACAGATATTAATAATGGTAATTGAACTGAGTGGAGGGCAATTTGGGCTGAAATCATACGCGTGATTTCATCCATTTTGAAATCGCCCAAGTACAGGACTTGGTCAGTTCAATGCAGTACTGAGCTGGTTTGAAATAAAATTCATCCATTTTTGGGGGGAAAAGATAAGAGTTTTGGACACAAAAGTTGCAAAATTTGCCTCATGATACTCATTGTCTCTCATTTTCCTGCAATTTGATTGGTTGTTTTCAGTAGACCTTGAAATCTGATTGGTTGTTTTGTTTTTAGTGAAGCCTCCTCGCTGGCTGGGAAAAAGATGTGATTTAAAGAAAAAAATGGTGTGATTTAAGAATAAATCGCACCAATTAGAGCCAATCAGATTACAGGGACTAACAGTGATTTCAAAATGGGTGTAATAAATAATGGTGATTGAACTGAGCAGAGTGCAATTTGGGCTGAAATCATACACGTGATTTCAAAATCGAATGAGTGTGCAGCGCAAGTTCGATTTGAAATCACTAGTATGATTTCAGACCAAAATTGCACGACACGAGGTTCAATCACCACTCTATTGTATCCATTTTTTAAATCGCCCAAATACAGGACTTGGTCAGTTCAAACATTTTATTGATGCAGTACTGAGTGGGTCTGAAATTAAATTCATCCACTTTTTGGGGAGGAAAAGTAAGAGTTTTGGAAACAAAAGTTGCAAAATTTGCCACATCATACTCTGTCTTTCATTTTCCTGCAATTTGATCAGTTACTTTAAACAAGCCTTGAAATCTGATTGGTCGTTTCGTTTTTAGTGTAGCCTCCCCATTGCCTGGGAAAAAGGTGCGATTTAAAGCAAAAAATGGCGCAATTCGTAAATAAATCACATCAATTAGAGCCAATCAGATTACAGGCACCACCAGTGATTTCAAAATGGGTGTAATAAAGCCTAAAACAAGTAATGAATACAGTTATACATTTCTTTTAAATGGCACGTATGGTTGTGTAACATAAGAAGTGTCCTCATTGTACAAAGATTTTTATCCCAGGGTGTTCTATTTGTTCAATCAATGTGTTAGATTTAACCTCTCAATCAAAATAATTTTACCATCAGATATGATTTGTGACTCTATCTTTGGTCCAAAAAAAGGAAGTTTCATTTTGTCTGTAGCATTCTGCTCAAGAATAACCATAGTAAATTTTTACAGCCATACTTTCAAATTCAAACTTATTCTAATGTTTACAATTTTTTTTTAATTTGAATACATTGATGACCAGAGCATATTATGAAAACATACAAAGAAAATAAAACTTTTTGAGGTAAATAATAATTCAAAGATAACTTTCTTTTACATGGACACAAAAGAGACCATATATTGGAATAGGAAAATTTGGAAGACTTTCACAAGAGTATCAAAATTTAAGCTTACATCAAACTCAATACCTTACTTACAGTCATGCCTACTTTGTTGAAAGGGTGGAATTAGCTTCCTTGAGTGATAGCTCCGTGATTCAATAGAGCAGGGACCCTTTGTCTTAATTGTTGCTTTGCACTGAACAATAAGAACATTTAGAAGTATATTATACAGTAATTGTTCATTTATCTTTGCCTGAATGTAGCGAAGCGTAATGAAACAAAAGATAAATGGTTTCTTGAATTCCCGAGCACGAGTGCATTTGTCGGCAGTGTGTTTTAAGTGCCGGCGAGAGATTATGGGAAAGAAGTGTGATATGTAAACTAGCAAGTATATATTCGCTGAACAGTAAACAAGTTTCATTGTGGATTTTTACAAGCGGACAGTTAAATTCTTAGCTCGTTCTTCCTATCTCGTCCATATGGCGCGGGGCCGTCGTGGTCGCCCTGCTTCAGTTCGTTCTCATGCTTCGAGAGTCAACCCGGACATTGAAGTCCCTGTTGTCCGGCCGTCCAGGTCAAGAGAACTTCGAAGTTCAGGCCATCGTAGTTCTCGCTCACATGTTGCAGCTTCAAGCGGTTCTGGTCGTAGTGCTTCGCCTTCGCGAAGGAGTGTCCGCGAGCGTTCGCACCGTAGAAGTCGCTCGGCTTCTCGCAGCCCTGAGCCCCCAACGTGGGCGAAGGAAATCTTAAAGGCCTTGGAGACGAAAACGCAAGAGGTCAAGGTTGTCAGAGAACAGCTCGACTCATTAAAACGCAAGTCTGTGGAGGAGGAGCCCGAGTTCAAATATAAGAGTAACAAGAAACAGTTCAAGTTCAACTCTGACGTCAAGGATAAGTTCAACCAGATTTTAGAGAGGGCTGGGGCGGATGACGCCATCACTAAGATTGCCAACGAAGGTATGTCACTCCTTGATAACAGAAATAAGCTTATTTCTGTTGCTGACCGGGATGGCTGGGACGTGGTAGAATATTTTGAGGCGGACCCCCTCGCTAAAAATGACGAAGAGGAAAAGAAACTTCGTGTCGCGCGCAAGGAAGCAGAGAGGTCTCGGGAGAAACGAAATCGAAAAAATAGTCTGAGAAGCAAAATGGGAACTCGTTTTAAGTCTCAGTCTACGTCTTCCAAAAGCGGCCCCGGTGCTAACTTTGGCCCATCACATAGAATCGTGGATTTCCGCCCAGATGTCGGTCAGCTTTTGGTTAATCCTCTACCGGAGAAAAAAGCTTCTGTTTATCGCTGCTTTGGTTGTGGCAAAGCGGGCCATTTTATCAAGGATTGTAAAGTGTCCTCTTCCGCTAAGTGACTAGCTGACTCTGATTTTGACGAATTTTCGGATCGCGGCGAGGCTGAACTTGACACGGGCGTTTCCTCAGTATTTTGGATTCGAGACCGCTTGCGCAAGTTTTTGCATGTTTGGCGTTCTATTGGGGCCTCTTCTTTTGTTCTTGGTGTTATTGAAAGCGGTTATAAGTTACCATTTGTTTCAATTCCATTGAGGTATTTCTTTAGTAATCATAAAAGCGCTGTTGATAATAGAGCTTTTGTTTGTGAAGCTATCGAGCTATTGTTGTTGGCGGGTAGTGCGGTGGAAGTCGAGCGTGACCAAGTTCATGTTTGCAGTCCCTTAGGTGTAGTTCCTAAAAAGAATGGCAAACGTCGATTGATTCTCGACCTTCGCTTTCTTAACAAGCACCTAGCCAAGCGTAAGTTTAAGTTCGAAGACCTTCGAGTCGTAGCGGAAATTCTTCAGCCAGGTGATTGGTTTTTTACTTTCGATCTTCGTAATGGCTACCATCATGTTGGCATTTTTCAAGAGCATTGGAAGTATTTGGCTTTTTCGTTTACTTTCGATGGTAAGCCACGCTATTTTTTGTTTTGTTCGCTTCCTTTTGGTTTAAGTACGTCTCCTTACGTTTTCACCAAATTGTTAAGACCAGTTGTTTCACACGGGCGGTCACAAGGCATTAGGATTTCTGTCTATTTGGACGACGGTATCGGCACCGATTCAAGTAAGGATTCGTGTTCTCAGGAAGCACAACTTGTGCGAGGCGATCTTTATCGCCTTGGCCTGCTAGTGAATGAGGAGAAGAGCAATTTTGAACCGCGCCAAAAAGGGGAGCACTTGGGCTTTATTTTGGACCTTACCAAAGGAGAATTTAGTATCCCACCAGGCAGGATTGATCACCTGTTTAATCTGATTTCACTGCTTCTTGACGATGTTTCACCCACGGCTAGGGATGTGTCTCGTATTACGGGTACCCTTATTTCCATGGAGCTCGCTTTAGGTCCAATTGTGCGTTTGCGCACCCGAGCCTTGTATGCAGTCCTTAATAGCGTTCATTGCCTTAGCTGCAAGGTGGCTTTAACGCGTGAAGCTGTAGAGGAACTTTATTTTTGGAGAGATAATTTCTTTCGTTTGTGCGGCAAACTAATCTGGAGGCCCTCCCCGAAGATAGAGCTTTTGTCTTATTCGGATGCCAGCAATGTGGGTTGGGCGGGATTTATTGTTCAATTCGGTACGCACATCGCTAGAGGGAACTGGTTGGGTTCCGAGGCCCTATGCAGCTCTTCTTTCCGCGAGATTCGTGCAATTAGATTTGTTCTTCAGTCGTTTTCCGGTCTTTTGGCGGGTAAGGAGTGCAAGCATAGATCTGACAATCAGAACGTCTGCAGTATTTTGTCCGTCGGCAGTAGTAAGCCTCATTTGCAAAAAGAAGCCGTTGCCATTTACAGTTTGTGCCATGAAGCCGGTATTCGCTTTTCTGCGGAGTGGATACCTCGCTACTTTAATTTCAAAGCTGATTATTGGTCGAAAGTTGTCGACACCGATGATTGGATGCTCAACCCTGTCCATTTTCGCCAGTTGGATATTCTGTGGGGACCCCACACTGTAGATCGTTTTGCGAGTCATAATTCTTTCCAGTTGCCCAGGTTTTGTTCTCGGTGGTGGTGTCCTGGGACCGAAACTGTTGATGCTTTTACCGTCAGCTGGGGAGGGGAAGACAATTGGTTGGTCCCCCCAGTGTTCCTTATTCCCAGGGTTATCAATCACATGAAGCTGGGTAGAGAGCAGGGCACTCTCATTATCCCCTTTTGGCAGTCTGCTCATTGGTGGCCGTTGGTGTCTCCAAGCCCCGGGGTTTTCCACCCTTTTGTTCTTGACTGGCAGGAGATTCCTTTACATGAATCTACTTTTCTCCCTGGTTCCGCAGCCGCGGATCTTTTCGGGCATGGTATTCCCTCGTGTAGAGTATTTGCTTTGAATTGTGTTTCCTTAGCTTTGCTGTAGAACGTTTTTTTTCGGGTATTAGATGAGTACCTTGAACGAGTTGTTCATCCTAATTATTTGTTTTTGTTCTATCTGAGCCTCTTTGGCCTAGGTGTGGGCCTTTGCTTTTTGCAAGTCAGTGGACTTGGAACTGTACTAGTACGCACGAGTTGTGCAGCTGAAGCAAGCCGAGAGGGCACTGCCGACACAGTAGTGTGTTCGTTTTTAGAGTCAAGTGGACTCCTCTATCCTTTGTGTGGATTTGCTTACCAGTTGACGCCGAGTGGGCCAAGCCTCCTTGTGCTGGAGTGTGTGCTGGTGCTGTGTTTACTTGACATGTGGGCAGTTTCTCGTTGCAGACGATGTGTTTCTTGCGCGTTTAGTGTTCTGTAGCGATTGGATGCTGTTCCTGTCTTTAAAATGCCATGTTTTGGACATTGTTGATTTTCACTTTATTTTTATTTTTTTATTTATTTTTTTTTTAAATTACAAACACAATGCTTACAATACAATATGAAACACCACTTACACTAATTACAATGCTTATTTACATTACTCTACTTACAGTCACTAATAATTACACTACTTACAGTCACTAATAATTACACTACTTACAGTATCCAGCTCTATCAACAACACAATCTACTAATTATGCCATTACATACAAAAAGTACTATTTTCTTTTAACATTGCACAGTGACACATACCGGCGATGGCGACGCCCAGTTAATTCTCTAACAAAAATAAACTACAATAAACTAATAAACAAAGAAGAATATGAGATCTAAGTTTATGCATTGGTCTTCCATTCTTTTCCTTAAAAAAAAGGGCAAACACAAAATTATATGAGAAATTCCCATCGAATTTGAAAATCGCGAAGCTTTCTGTTTCTTATAGCAATTATTTTTTCAACTTGTTTTTTAACTTCAACCTTGTGCAAAAACAATCTAAATATTGGAGAGGTGTTATTTTTTCTACATTTCCAAATAGTCAATTTTCCTAAAATTATCAAATAATTTAACAGATCGTTCCTCTGAAGTAAGCCAACCATAATATCTTTTAAAGACAAAATTAAATATTCGCCACTAAGATCAAACCACCAGACTGTAAATACGTTCCAAAAAGCTTGCACAAAGGAGCAGTTAAAGAAGAGGTGGTACAGATCTTCCGTATAGGTTCCACAAAAAGAACACTTGTCCGAATCACTTAACCCTATTTTGAACAATTTATCGTTTGTAAACAAAATGAAATTCAATACTCTGTATTGAAACGACCAAACATACGTTTCGCTCGCAACAAGATAAGGAATAGAGAAAACTTCCTGCGCATTTGAAAGCTCAAAATCTGCTGTCAACTTTTTAAAGCCATTCGGGATTCTCGCTTTACTTGTTATCATCGTAGAATAAAACTGTTTACACTTTACAGTATATGCACTAAAAGATTTAGACTTATAATCAAAATTCATAGGATCGAGATTACCCGCTGTGGGGATGGGGCAAGAGCTTTTTGATTTCATATTAATAATAGAAGATCTCAAGGCTGTCCAAGTTAGGAAATTAGTGTTAAGTCCTTTTTGCTTAAAGAATTCATAAGAACGCACATTGTCAACATCGAACTGTAAATCATTCAAATAAGTTATGCCCTTGTCAAAGTATGTTTTATAAAAAACAGGTTTATTATTAATTCGTTTATCCTTATTATTCCAAATTACATTTTGAGAATAATTCACATCAGAAAAGGAGCATCTAAAATCCGCCCACCATCTTAGAAGCTGTAAGTAAAACTTACTAAGACTTAAGTCAAGATCATTTACATCATAGTTAAATCTAAAAAGAAAACATCCTCCGTATTTTTTTAAGTTGTATTTGAGATAAGAAATCCAGGGCCCTTCCTTCTCATCTATGAGACGCGGAATCCAGGACAATCTTAATGCTTTAATATGTAGCTTAAGGTCTGTGAGATTCAGTCCACCATTCTCTCAAAAATTTGTAGATCATTTTCTCCATCTGTTTAATAATTTCGGGTGGGGTTTCTATTATTGAGGAAACATATAATAATTTTGGGATTAGGAAAGATTTAATCATTGTTACTTTGCCAAATAGGGAGAGACCTCTGAGTTTCCATAAATTAATCATTTTTTGAACTTCATTTAATTTATCCTGGAAATTTTGTTGTATAACTTGTTCTTGATCACAGGAGAAGTGAATACCTAGGGTCTTAACACCTGTACACCACTCAAGGCCCAGAGGTGTTTCTAAAGAATTTTTGTTTTTTCCAACCCACATAGCTTTGGTTTTAGAAAGGTTCATTTTTAAGCCAGAACATTTTTCGAAGTCATTAAGGATTTGTATTACTTTTTCGGCTGATGAAATGTTTGCTAGAGTAGCTGTCATGTCGTCGGCGTACAACAGAGACCTAGTTTCATCTTCCCCGATTTTTATGCCTTCAATATTCTCATTTGTTCTTATAGATATCGCCATAATTTCAATGGCAATTAAAATAAATAAGGCGACAGAGGGTCTCCCTGCCTAACACCCCTTTCTAGTTGAAAAGGAGAGGAGAAAAAACCATTATTAAGAACACAACCTGAGAGGTTATTGTAAAACGTTTGAATCCACTTTATGAAGGAGGGTCCGAAATTAAAACACTCTAATGCTTTATAAAGAAATTCATGTTCTATAGAGTCAAAAGCTTTTTCAAAATCAATAAACAGTAAAACACCTGGTAACTGTAGTGATTCAGTATGAGCGATAATGTCTAAGATTGAACGAGCTGTTTCCCCAATAAACCTACCCTTCATAAAACCGGATTGATTTGCATGGATTACAGAGGGAAGAACATTTTTTATTCTATTTGCGATGACCTTAGTTGCGATTTTTGAGTCGACATTAATCAACGAGATTGGTCTCCAATTTTCCAAAAACATCCTGTCCCTTCCTTTTTTGTCGATCAAGGTGATGATCGCCTGCTTTTGAGAATTTGACATTTTGATTAAAAACTTCAGTCATTAATTCACCAACAGAATTCCAGAAAATTTTATAAAATTCAAAAGGAATTCCATCATTTCCAGGCGTCTTCCCCATGGGTGAGAGCGCAGTGATTAAATAGAGCAGAGACCCTTTGGCTAATTCTTGCCATGCACCGAACAGAAAGCAAAGTTAGAAGTACATTACAATATATATATATATATATATATATATATATATCTATATAGATATATATATATATATCTATATAGATACACTTATGGCAACAAGCTAACACTTGTTTATATTTTTGATGATGACCAATAAGCACGGAACCCAAAAAATTCAGTAACTGATGTATACGTTGTTAGTGTTATGCAGTACTAGTTATCATTTGAAATTAAAAGTTAATGTTGCACATGCAGTATGGCCTGGTTTACTTGTGTCAACTATTACTGTTTCTCGTATGTAATGATATACGCTCCCCGTGTGAAGGACTTTGTTCTCTATCTTGAACATTTTCTTGTCGTTGTTGGGTTTTTTTTTTTAGGAAAATTCTAATTTTAAAGAAACTGTTCAACTTGAGACTTCTGGGTGTTAAGCTCACTGAAGATTAACCACACATACCATGTAATTAAAGGAGCACTTTAGTTCCTTAACTGTTTATCAGACTGAATTTAAGACTCTCATCCTCTCCGCTTCTATGGGTCGTACTACATTTTCCTTTGCTCTGCATTGACCGATGTTAAGCCTAGTACAAGTACCTAAAACAATTGAATACAGTAAATAATATAAGCTTAACCGCTTTGTACCTTTGATGTACACTCCATTTTCGGCGGGTAAAACTTTTGGAAACCAAGAAACGAAAATTATCCTCTGTGCTTTCTCGCATTCCATCTATTCATCTCCCATTCACAACTTGCTGGCGGTTTCTTTTGGCATGAAATCACAGAAGCGGCTAATGCAGCTTTCCTACTACCTTCTGTTTTGTTCAATCGCTGAGCAATCAATGCGCCTGCAATCATTTGCTCAGTGGATTCTACCCATACCGATACAACCCTTCCGGGACCCTGGGCCCTCTCGAATAAGTAAATTACGCTTGCCGCCTGGTGCATTCCTTCCTTCCTTCCTTTCTCTCTATTTTTTCTCCCTACTTACCTCTCCTCTGTCCTTTTTTCTTTTTTTTTTCTCGATACGAGCCTCGATTAAAGAAACGAGGCTCGATTGGAAAATCGAGGCTCGATTGGAAAATCGAAGCTCGATTGAAAAATGGAGGCTCGATTGGAAAATCGAGGCTCGATTGCGTAATCGAGCCTCGTTTGTCGCAGAGTGGCAAAACGAGGTATCGTGGTCGTTTTAGATCGAGAGTTTTTGGTCTGGTTTACCAGAAACCTTTAGTGATCCCCAAGGTTCTTTGGGAGCCGCGACACTTGGGGCAGACTGACTGGTTCTTGGGACAAGGCTCTCCCTAAGCAGCAATACTTGGTGCAGACTTACTTGACTGGTCCTCTTGTGGGCATACATTGCACTAGGTCGCTATGACCACCACTGATGTCACCCCATGTGATTTTAAGCAATATCCACATGAAATTTTAAGCCACTGTTCATGCCATGTGTATCTTAATGAGGAAAACATATCTGTTGAGCGTGATCTACAGAATATTAACTGGAATATTGATGTACATATTTGTCATGGTGACTCGGTGTTAGCAAAAAGGCTGTTTTAGTAGAGTGCAGCGTGCTTTTAGTAATAAAAATAACCTTAAGAATCATTGATAGTCACCTTATCACATCAGGTATGTTGTCACCTTTGAGGATCACTATGACCATGCTCCTCCTGTCGGACCTGGCCTGGTGACACATCTAGATGCACAAATTTTATAGATTAAAGTTGAATAAAATTTAACATATAGCCTTAACATGTCAAATTTTACATTGACTTGTCATTTCTTTTGTATAATGGCACGACACAGTGCATTTTAATAATGCATAGAAAAGGATTATATGTCAGATAGAGAAATTAAAGTTGATCATATTAAGGAAAACAGTAACTTAAGTATATTTTTCCAAAACGGTCTGTTCCAACATAATGACCAATTTAAATTCACAAAAGTTTACAGGCTAATTTTTTTTTTCAAATGTGATTGTCAATACATGTTACTTGTCAGTAATTTAACACATTGACACATGGGTATGCTAACTGTATTTACTATAAACATTTTACCTAAAAATTGCAAGCTATATGGGCAAACATATAACAGGAACTAAATTGACTGCCATGACACCCTTTAACTCCCATGAGTGACCTAGACAGAATTTATCCTTACAATATCAACACAGCATCAACCAGATAAGTGATGAGAATAAAGAAAAATATCAATTTGGGAATAATTAGTTGATCCAATACTAAATTCCCTGAAATAACATGACAAGGATTGTATGGTTGACAGTAAGGAGAATTACAAATTTGGTCTGAGAGTTAAAGAGTTAACACAAACCTCCTCATATGTCAAGGTCAAAAGTATTGGCAGAAGAATGTCCTCGTGGGTTGATGCTGCCTCCATGAGCACATGTTCACAGGAAAGCACTTCCTTTGTTCTGTCCATATCATTCAATGGCACTACAAAATTATTATGAGTGTGGTTTTCAAACAGTAATGGTATTCAATTGAACTGTCATCCATTAAGGATGTTTGTGCCAGAATCTTCCCCCCAGCTTTTCTTTTTTTAAACTTTTGTTGTAGTTTGCTTATGGCCAACTAATGCCAAGAGTGTGTGAATGAAAGTAAAGGTATCTATTTCTCCTTTTTTCTTTTCACTAATAGTAAAATGCAATTGCACATGTTACTCATTAAAAGATAATCACCGTTTATATTGGTTTTGTTTTGTTTTGTTTTTGTTTTGTTTTTCCTTTTACCTAATGAAGGGCAAAAAAATTTTAGTTTTGGATTTGAATTCCTGTTTTGTCTGTACTTAAACAGTTAATCTACCAGTGCTTATAGTCTACAGTGAAATGTAAACTGGGGATTAATAAAAGAGGTATCGCACTAAAATGGTTCAAATCATACCTAGAACATCGTGTTCAGTCAGTGAAGATCAAACACTCCATCTCTAAGCCTCGACATATCTCCTACGGCGTACCCCAGGGATCAGTACTTGGTCCACTACTCTTTCTAATGTATACCTCGCCTACAGAAGACATTGTTGCTGAACATGGCCTAAACTGTATGATATATGCCGATGATTCGCAACTTTACATAAAGATAAACTCCTCTGACAGAATGCTAGGCATGGAAAGATTGAAATCATGTGTTAATGCAATCATGGAGTGGGCCAAGAAAAACAGATTGCAGTGCAACCCTTCAAAAACAGAAATCATTCATTTCCTCTCACGCTTCTCAAAAAATCCTCCTTTCTGTAATATCAATATTGGAGATGATATCATTAATTTATCTAATACTGTCCGAGACCTAGGCGTCATGCTTGATTCTGTGATGAACTTACGCTCGCATATAAATTCCATCTGTAAATCGTCGTCTCTAGCAATCAGAAATATTGGTCGCGTTCGTAAATACCTCTCGACGCAGCAAAATGAAAGATTGATACACGCCTTTATCTCATCGAGACTTGATTATTGTAATAGCCTATTGTACGGTCTACCGATTTGTGACATCGAAAAATTCCAACGGATCCAAAACACAGCTGCCCGCTTGTTAGTCGGTGCCAAATCAAGAGACAGTATAACACCTATACTTAGGAAACTTCATTGGCTCCCGGTCACAAAACGAATTCAATTCAAGATACTGTTGATAACATACAAAGCACTAAATGACATGGCTCCAACCTATCTTGTTGAACTTCTTAGTCGATATATTCCAGCACGAAACCTCCGTTCATCAAATATGAATCTACTTGAGGTCCCAACAATTCGAACTAAAACGTATGGGCAAAGAGCATTCTCCTACGCAGCACCGTATTTGTGGAACCAACTACCTGAATGCATAAAAAACGCCGAATCTGTTGACTCCTTTAAACGCTTATTGAAAACTTATCTTTTCAAAAATTAAGCCACCAGATTATTTGATATCGTACGTTGTCAAACATATGCATAACACGTAATAATTCATTAGTTTAGATAGAGTAGCGAATTGCATGTATAGGATTTTTATCGAAATTTTGTTAATTTGTAATTGTAAAGCGCATAGAGTTCAATTTTAATGCGCTATATAAGAACTTATTATTAAATTATTAAATTAAAAAGCTTTTTCAAAATATGTTTAGCTGAAAATATGAAACAGATAGCAACATAAGATATAAGGAAGCCTCAGTCATGCATATTAAGCTAGAATGCTGCTTTTGGCAAGATATTATTTTGTATCTAGAGGAAATTTTTCTATTGTCATCATCCAGGAAGAGCCGTGCATTAAAGTGCATTGAATTATTGACAATATTTCCAACATACCTTGAGCATTCTGATTGAGAATTCCCAAAGAACTTTTGTCTTCTTTTACAATCCCAGCTGAAATGAAGTGGCATAAAATTAAGTGAATATCAAGACATTAGTTATTGTGCATTCCTTTATGCCATGAAACTGAATGAGTGAGTCAATCTGTCAGTCTATATCACACCATACTGTAGCATAGTAGAATGTTCTATTCTCCATTTACATGAGACACAGTTGTTCATCTCTTGAATTTTGATTAACACATTAAGTAATTAAAATTATGTTGAAGTTAATTCAACATTTGTTTTTCAAAGTGTATGTGTTTTATAATCCATTTTATAGAAAAGTACCTTTTTGCCACTGATGTATGCCAGTTAAATGACATGCTATGTTGAAAGGGAAAAAAATCATGGAGTAAAAATTTTGTTTTTTTTAAAAATTTAATTTCTTTCATTTCTCACATAAATTTGGTCGATTTACTTCACACCTCATGTGTAAACTTGGCTTGGCCTAGGGTGCACAATTAAGTTGCCTCTTAAATGGTAATTTATGATACAATCGGAAATCATCCATGTAAACTACTTGCAGTAATAAACTAGATTTCTAGCATAATATACATGCAGTTTTCAGAAAATATCCATTGCCACCCTAGGGATTAATCCAAATCAGGATTGGGGTTGGGGTCTGCAAAAAAACGAGCATTTAAATGTTCTTTAATCAGTCATCATCATATTACCTGAGTCAACATTTACTGGGTTACTAGCTAAATAGCTTCTGTCGAGTTCATTGTCATTGACATCATCTAAAGCAATGACACCATCTGTTCAAAAAACAACACAACACAGTTTCAGGTGTATCACACGATAATTATCTACGACAGATGGGTCAACTGCTTCCACACAAGATGCAAATACAGGATTAAAATATAAATCATTAATAAACTTAATAACTAATGTGCCAATCAATTAAGCACTTACATTCACTTGTAGGCAATGTCAAGTCCACCGGACCAACAACACCACTTGCCGCACTTGTTGCACCACTTGTTGCACCACTGGAAGTCTCTGGCTGGATGACTGAATTGGTCACACTTGTTTGAGATTGGCTGGGATTTTGGTGAGTGGTAGATTGTCGAGAAGGCAAGGGAGGGTTGGAATTAGGTTGAGCAGGGGGAAGGGAGGGTTGGAAATGGTTTGTGGAGGGCGGGTTGGAATTGGGCTGAGCAGAGGGGAGGGAGGGTTGGGATTGGTTTGTGGAGGGTGGGTTGGAATCAGGCTGAACAGGGGGAAGGGAAGGTTGGGATTGGTTTGTGGAGGGTGGGTTGGAATTGGGCTGAGCAGGAGGAGGGGAGAGTTGGGATTGGCTTGTTGAGGGATGGAGGGAAGCAACATCAAAATTAGGATTTGTTTGAAGAGATGGAGAAGGTTGGTTGGGATTGCTTACTCCTGGTGTTGGTATAGACTGAGGGTTAGTGTTAGATCCTGAGATAAAAAAGGAAACAAATAATTTTTAATTAGTGTTTTGAATTATTAGTGAAATAGTGGAAATATGAGCTTATTGCAAGTTTTCCTTTGATAAATCTATGACATAAATATTGAAAATTTTGAAAGGCAAAGAACCTTCCTAAACTTGTAGTGCAATCCATGGTAATAAAAATAAAAAAGGATTAATGTTTAAAAGTCATAATATCAAGATTTAAATTTCTCAGCAGAATAATTGGGTTATGTTGTTGCATATGTCTGCCAAAGAATATTTTCTTTTTTTAAGTGTGGTGAAAATGCATTCCCACTTTCAGGAGGCTATTATTTCCAAAATGTACATGTTCCACTTTTTTTGTATAAGTGTGTAATTGAAATTCTAACAGATATTTTTCGATCACTTTCGATTCGTTATTTTCAATTATTCAAATGAATGTCATTCGTTGACTATAAATTTTTTGTACTAAGTACAAGTTTCTGCAGGCCAAGGAGGAGAGACAAAGCCTGAGACTAAAGAGCTAGCTGAGGAAGGTAAATAGAATGATTTTTTTCTTGAACTGTACATTGTGCGACATAAGTTTCCTTTATTTCCGCATATAGTGGAAGTCACCTTTTCTTGAACTTATCTGCCATCTGGGCCAATTTCCTGGCTTACTCACAAAGTGACAGTGAGGGCAAGTCTATTGCTTTATATGCGTCAGTCTTAAGGTCCTTATACTTCATCATAATTAATAACTTTGCTATCACACAGCTAAAAAACCTGTGGAGCAGGTGGAGAGTGAAGAGATTCCAAGGGCAAGTGACAAAGGTAAAGGAGAGGGTAGCTTTAATTGGTCACTCAAGAGATTAAGAAGGTTATGGAAACATATCTTTCACCTTAGAAGTCACTGAAAAAAAAACCAAAAAAATATTTCATGAAATGCTTCAGTAAAAACAAGATTGAATGGCTGAGTACTAATGCATCTTTTATCAAACACATTGTCTTCTGGAGAAGACGGAAGAGGGCACCAGCTTTGCCTCGTTCAATTTCGGCTCTCTGCTTCAGTCGAGTTAAATTTCAAGGGCATTTACGTGTAGGCGTTGTTTACGCACTTATTCAGTATCTGAAGCAACAGAGACAAAAGTGATTGATGAATTGGTGGCAAACGTTGACCTTCGTCAATTGCAATACCTCAAATGAACATCATTTAAGAGGTAGAATATGTTCTAATTCAATTTCTTCAGAAGGAGAAAAAAAGCTTGACACAGAAGAGCTAACTAAGGAAGGTAAATACAACGATTCATTTTTTTTTAAGAACTATACATTATTTACCAAAACTTTCACCTAGTTATTTTTGCATACTATACAAGCTTTATTATTATTATCATTAATGTATTTTTTATAAATTTAAAGCTAACTGGGCCAATTTACTGATTTAATAGAAGAGCCATGGGCCGAGTTTACCATCTAGACAACTTTATATATTTATGTACTTTACCTCATTCTAATAAATAACTTTGCTATCACACAGCTGGAAAATCTGAGGAGAAAGTGGAGAGTGAAGAAATTCTAATACCTAGTGATGAAGGTAAAGGAGAGGGAGGGTTTTTTGTTTCTCACTCAAGAGGTTAAGGCACCAGATTAGTTATTGAGGCATATCTTTCATCTTGGTAGCCAATGAAAAATGAATGATTCGTAAACATGCTGAAGTAAAGGAAAAAGAAATAAATTGAAAGACTGAGTTCTAATTCACTTTTTGTTCAATTAATCATCTTTTATAAAAGCTCAAAAGGCAGAAGAAGAAGAAAAGAAGCGGCTTGAGCCTGACATGGAGGACACAGAGAAAGGTAGAATTCTTTATAAATCAGCCAACATAGACTCGAAGTGGTCATGAATTAACACATAATCTGTCCACGCTATTGTCTGAGGAAAGTTGAAACACGGCGGTCCACATCAGAAGTGATTGAATTAAGAGAAAAGAGGAATACTCGAGTAAATTGTACTTCGTCACAGTGAACGGCCTGACTTGCAATACTGACACTAAATATGGCACCTTTGAATCTTCCAGAGCTCTCTCACTTTTTGTAACATTTCTTAGCTATAAAGATGTTTGCTTAGATGGAGGAAACATAGCTGCCACGTGGTAAAGCTAGTTAATTAGAAGCGAGGCTTATGACGTCGTGAACCTCAACTTTTAAAACTCTTTAACACAGACAAGTTAGAATTGTGTTAGCAATAATAACTTCTGATTAAGTAGCTTAATATATATATTTTTCTCTTTTCGTGTTCCAAGAAGGGGAAGAAGAGGTTTTTGATACCAGACTTTAGTTCTTGCTTTTCGAACCAAGGTAAATGTTTGTTCTGTCTTCTTCAATAGTAACTACTACTGACTGAAGGGTGCGGAAAACCTTTAAAAAAATTGGGCATTTTTTGATATCTTATCAAACTTATGAAACCAATTTCAGATTTGAGATGAAGGGTGAAATTTTCGTAATTTTGCTCTGATGCATTTCTGTGTACATGCATGGGCTGTTGACTCCTAATTTCTTGAACCTTCAGTTCAGTTGAACCTCTTCATAATCTGAATAATACTGTCTGGTCAACGGACCAACTGGTGAGCTGGCCACTACGCCGTCAGATTACATTAACTGATTAAGCTGACAGACAGATGGTATAACTATCTGCTTGACTTTCTGCCTGACTGTCTGCCTGACTGTTTCCCTTGCTGTGGGCATGGCAATAAGCTGATTCATTTTCAGGCGGCCCGGCTTGGTCAGCAGCCTAAAGCGATTGGTCGACTGACTGTTGGTTGATCAAGCAGGCAAATGATTGATTGATACGTTTTGCAATAATAAATCAAGGTGCTTTTACCCTTTCCATTACTAAACAGACGGTGAGGGCTCAAGAAGGGAACTGAGGAATTCAATAAAAAAAAGCCATTCTACTAGTCATTACGTAGTGTCTGTGGAAGTATCTTAGTCGAAACAATCTGCCTCTTTATTTATTTTCACTTGAATAAAATAACAACATAAGTTAGTTAGCTGAACTATAGATTGCATAACATGCTATAGAACATATTGGGCGCTATCTCTGAATGGGCGTGTAATGGCACTTCTGTCTTCATTTCCGTTTCATTTTGTCTGTTTTATTCTTTCTGTTTGTTTTTCGTTTGTTTATTTTATTTCATTTGTTTTTTTTGCATGTGTATGTGTGTTGTATTTGACAAGTTTAACTACCTAATTTTGCTAGTCTGCTGCTTTTAGCATATTTCAAAATTGCATACTTTTAGTTTTTAATAGCTAATTTCTAGGGTCTTTAATCTAAGAGATAACAAAGCATTTACGGTTTAACATTTCATATGGTTGATACTTAGCAATATCCTGATGATCTGAATAGTTAATTTCATAAAAATGTTTTACTCGTTTACAAGAAATTTAGTCAGTAGGAGCTACAGTGATGGTTATTTGGGGCTAAAGATTATGTCAAAGAACTCAGAAAATTTTACGGTCTAGGCCTCAGCTCTGGGAGATCTGGCATTATCATAACAACTATTTAAATACCCCAGTTCGACAGCAAAGTATCGGTATCTTTTTTTTTTCTGGTTTTTTGTTTTTTTCTATTTCATCGGTATCTCTTAAAGATGAATAAATAAAAATGAAACGAAAGAAAAGTTAACATTTTATTCGATAAAAAATCATTACTTAGTTCTTTGGTAGTTTATTAAGCTACCCAAGTAGTAATCTAAATAGTTCATTTTCAGAATTTTTTAACTCTTTTTCGAGCATTACAGTAGACCCTGAATGTAAAGTGACGTCCATTTTCTTAGTTTTAGAACGTTTATCGTTAGTGCAGACTTATCAAATAACTTAGAGAAACGTTTAGGTGTGCCAGGAAATTTAGTGGCTCAATAAAAATTATAGATGTTTATTTTCACAACTCGCTTGAGAGAATTTTGCACCCAGACTCCACTTCTAATTATTTAATTACATTGGTATCTCTTGTTGAATAATAGATTAATGAATAAAACCGTTGATAGCATAACAAAAAACAAACAAAATAAATACACAGGGTAAGACATCGCTTATTAGAGGTTTTGTAGTTTAACAATAATCTAGGTAACCCATTTATTAGAATTTTCATAACTTCTTTACGAGCATTATAATCAGTAGGACTTATGTGATGTCCATATATATCATGCTTATATTACTGACAATTCATTCAAAATAAAAAAAAATAACGAAAAGGTCTAAGAATATTACAAAATTAGAAATTTGGTAGTGAGTTTAAGTCTAATTTGTAGTTAATTTCTAGATTGTTTAACTCATTTTGAGAATTCTAGTTCATTGTAGTACGTGGTATTCAAATTATTTCGTGATGTAGCCTAAACATGATCCTCATACATGGATTTACAGTAAGATTTGAACACGACATGGTACAGAGTATAGAAAATTGTATCAAGCGAAAAAGTTTTCAATAAGCGTGTCATGTTTACTGTAAGTGAGAGCCTTCAATAAAACACCTTTTAGACCTTATGCTTGATTCTGATGTCGATAAACCCAAGAAGAGTTGTTAAGTCTCGCTTGAGTTTCATCGGCAGCGTTGTTGATTAGTGATTGGTCATAATTGCCCTTCCTTCTCTCCAGAAACGAGACATTAACTTATATATTTAAGTTGTCCACTGGAAAGAGACCTCATTATCCTGGAAATTAATTTTGAGATCACTCCAAACAGTATTATCTCGTGTACAAGTGCACAATTTACATAATTCTTAGAAGTTTTGATCGCGACGGGAAAACCAGCGAAATGACGTCTAGAACTTATTGGCGAGAATTGCAACACCAACAACGGAAGTCGAAAATGAGTTGCGTCCAGGTTATCCGTGCGCTCTCCCGTTCTGAAAAGAAGACCCTTCCTCTTACTAAATCAACTATTTTATCGAACGTGGTCCTTATGGTGTCCTGTAATGAGTTAAATAATGAGTTAAACAAACTTCTCATACAAATGAAATTCTTCCAATTTTCTTCCATCGTTCCAGTTGGGTTTCTCAGCAAGCTTTCTCAGAAAATTGGATCAGGTGCTAAAGGCTGGATCAAGAGGTCAAGGAGGAGATATGAATAGCGGTAATAATGGGGGCCCTGCACCAGGAGCAGTAAGCGGCTTTGGTGGTGGGGGAAGTGGATCAGAGGATAATGGTGCATCAGGCAGAAATGGTGGGTATTCTGGGGGAGGTAATGGTACCCATGCGAAACAAGGCGGAGGTGGAGGAGGCTCTTAATATAATGAAGCAGATTGACCTGGTTTGACAGGTGGGAACTCAAATGATGATGGCGTTGTGCAAATTTTCGAATTTATGAGCTGATTTCGAAAATTTTTTTTAAATTAATTCATTTGTTTTTTTTAACAGATTCTTTCTGTACCAACAAAAAACTGTTTAAGTTGTGATTGGAACATTTTTATCTATATTTCAGTCTAGCTTTTAGCTTAAATTTCCTTCTGATTTCAAATCTCATTGATTTAAACCCTACTTTTGCAGAGGAAAAATAAAACAGACGAATCTCTATTCCCCTTTCTCGATCGCTTTTAGGCCTCTCGAGAAAGATTACGAGGGTAATCAGAAGTCTAGTTTTTGAAATATTAACAGCACCACTATTTGGTTGCACAATAATGAACAGTAAATGTTATAATGAACACCTTGACATGGTCACTGATGCACTTCACGTTACGAGATATTCTGGATAATTCGGACTCGGACCTGAAAACTATAGTTTATTTATTAAAGACATCGAGGTTCTGTCCATCAATTATTTGGAGAAAGGACCCTCGCAGTTTTATCTTCTCGTAGGTTATTATCAACAGGACGGGCGTTACCACCAAGTTAGCTATGAGAAAACACATTGGGAATGAGACCAATCCTGGATAATTTCTTTACCTGAAAGGTGAGCCCTCCTATGGTTATAACTTTTTACACGGTAGTGTTCTGTAAATGCACTTAAAACAACTTCAACTTTTCAGGATTGGCACAGGATGAATAAACAGTTTGAAAGCTGTTATTGAAAGAATATTGCAAACACAATTACTCAGCTGGGAATAGATGCATTTTAATCCTAGACCTTGCTATTCCGAATTAGAATTCCTTACGGGCATATCACATACAAACAATAAATATGACACTGGGCCAATTAAGGGAGTGTGCTTCTAACTGATTTTTTGTTTGTTTTTTATTTATTTGATTTCCCCTTTTTAAGTTTACGAATTCGCTTCAAGGTTTCCTTAATATCATAATCCAACGACAGGTTAGCAGTATTGAACAGTTCATGTAGTTTTCCTGGTTTATTAAACGACGCCACACCCTGTGGTTTACGCAGCGATTATCCAGGCCAAGTTGAAGTTCTCGCTTTAAGAAATTGTACAAGGGACATATCGATGCACTGCGAGCTGTATGGATTAAAAGCAGATACAGCACTTGACACTGAATGGAAACTGCTGTTAGCAAGAGCAGGTAAATCTTATGTACTGTCTTACTGTCTTACGTAACTGCTAATAGTGGTGTACATCTCCATCATCTCTTTATCACAGACCTCACGATGGTCATGTTATTCTCAACTCGGTCGTGATGTATGCAATGGATAATTTTCCCTTTGCCTTTGTTTAGGGGTATTTGCAGTGGAAGAGTTGCACTTGTCATTGACAATATGCCCTCGATGGCCTTTTAACGAGGTTAACATTTATTTTTGCCACAGCTCTTTGCAGAATGTGCAAGCAACATTTCGCGAAGACAAACCAACAACAGAAGGTGACACCCGCACCAATGATTGAAGTTACTCCATGCGTAGAACTAGAGACTTCAGAAGCAAATGTAAGTAAGTAAACGGTAACCTTGGATACAGACAGTTATGCCAACATAACAAATGTCGAAATTCCGAAAGGGCTGGGTAACTGTGAATAACTGTAAACTTTGAAAATGACTCTGAAAATGATTTTAAGACGAATAGGTCACTGTTCGTTTCTTTAAATTCCTTTCGGTCTGGCCGGAGCGGAATTATTGATAATAATAGTGGTATGCGTGTAAATTCATATTTTCTTTTTTAAAATGATGTATAATTTAAGTTTCGAACTATAATTAAAAAAAACTAATGCCTGGTGACAAAATAAACAGAAATATTGGAGTAACATTGATGTCTAAACGTCTTTTTTGTATGTTACAGAACAGCTCAACAGCTCTCCAGTCAATCTGTTGAAGAGTTCGCAGAAAGCCTTGGACGTCTTACAATCACTGATGACACCTTTCTGTCACCAGACACAATAAGCACATCTTCCACTCAGAGTGACGAGCCCACACCTGCGATCTTACCTGAGCCGCGCGAAAAGCTGAGTGAGTTTCTGGTAGCATGCAAACTTGAACCGCTTGGAAAGCCATGGCTTTCTTGGAGTGATTCCTCTGAACGAGCAAGACAGCGTCAGACAAGGAGAGCCACAGAAATAGTAGCAACTGTGCTAAAGAGCGTCACCCCTAATAATGCTGGTGAACTCTGGCGACGTTTAGCCTCTTCTACGGCTATGAACAAGGCACTAGGTGTAAGCGAGTTGTCACATTCAGAGCATTTGTATTTAGAGGCCCCAGCAGAAGCGTACCAAAACGCAACCAGCTGGGATACCCGTGAACAAGTGCTTTCGATTATGGCAGGGGTTGGAACTTTAAACGACATTTCCCATTATATCCCGGGGTTGAAGAGATACCGATACTCCATATCTAATCTTCATCGATCACAGTCTGGCCGAGGCGCTTAAGTTACACATCAGCCTACCACACGAATACGAGTAGACTTGAGGCAGCTTGGCCACTTTCTTGGATTCACTACGAGCCCGCATCTTGTTCAGTCTGGTGAGGTTATTCAAGTGCCTAACACAATCCGTATGATGATACCCGAGCGAGTGGTACAACAGTACACTCAGTACTGTTTGGAGACCAACTTCAAACCATTCAGGGAAACTACTATGAGACGAGTACTCTCTGAGTGCAGTGCCTCTGTAAGAAAATCACTGCAGGGCTTAGATTATTTTGCAGCTGAAGGTGCTCGTGCATTTGATGATCTCGTGGCATGGTCCTCATACGCCAAATAGGGGAAATAGGTTCCGGAAAAGAGTGGGAGACTACAGTTGTGCAAGTTCTTATGACAAGCAAGCAGTATTTGAAGGGGACTATAAGGTAATGTGAATTCTAACTCCAGAAAGACAGCTTGAATAAAACTAAAAATAAGTACAAAACAACAAAATCATTCCGTAAAAAAATATATATTTTGTTCTCTTTTTCTTCTCTAAATGGTGCACGTTTAACTAGCTTACATAAATTCTCGAGATTAACAATGCGCGCACGAGGATAGTGGTCTTTTCTAAGGTTAAGGTTAAAAGTTATTCGCCCCCCTTACGTTAATAATATTTGTTAGATTAAAAAAATCATTTGATTAAATATTATATTGAAGTATAAGCACAGACAAACAGCAATCTCAACTTTGTTTTGTCAATAGGTTCATGTCACTAGCACCTCTAACGTAGCAGACCAATGTGTTTTGTTTGCTCTTAGCGACAGTAGTGATGCAGATTACCAGCAACAATGCAGTCACCAACACACTCGTCTTTGTGGCCGTTGTCAAAGTCTTCAGGAAACTCTGGAAACAATTTCGAGTTTAAAGACGAAATTCTCGTAGCTTGGCGCGCTTATGGTATGGGAAAGGGAAAAGAGATCCCATTGGAAACAACATCAGAAGGTTAGTCTAATGAAAATTCACAATTTTATCCTTCTTTAAATTTACGTCATCGCGCAAACTTTTTTTTATAGTTTGAGTAAAACGGTGTACGTTTATCGTTTGTTATAGCCTTCAGACGCATGAAAGGCATCCATTTACCACCCTGGTGCGCAGGAAGAGCGGGTGTCTACCACCCCGAGGGGTTTTGCTTCGTAAAAGACTTAAGCCCCTTCGCCCCTTTATAAATTTATAGCCCTTGATTTGTTCTACAAAATTTTTAAAACGAACATCGCAGAATATAGCGGTTCTGAAGAAAATGTCGTCATAAGATGTAAAAAGCAAACGTTTCATCTGTTCGCTTAGTAAAGTGGACCAAAGGGGCACTCTTCACACGCCTTAACCAAAACTAGAGGGATTATCTAAATGCGAGGTTTACAATTGATCAAACCAGCGGCAGAAAACTAGACGGTGATATCGTATCACGTGAAATGAGACGTGCAAAAGGACCTGATGGTGTTCGTTTGTTCAAAGTATCCGAGTTTCTTACCCCGCAGCAGTGCACTTCATATCTCTCACGTCTTGCAGCGAAGGTCCGACGGCAAACATCCGACGATGCTGAAATCCAAGCTGTAGTAGAAGAGGAAAACTTTACCATGGCAAGAGAAACAATCCTATCCATCACGCTACAGCACCCCATCACTTACGATCAGCACGATATCTGTGCCATGGCCAAGGGAGGATCTCTGGAGTGACGTAAACTTAGAATGTTTCCAAAAATTTGTCAGCAACTAGAATTAGAAGTACCACCCAAGCCCGTTCGCCGCAAAGCGCTCGACGTTGACCTGCTGAAAAAAACCGTCATTAATTTTACTTGCCAGCTCTGTGGGCAAAATATGAAGAAACAGAAAGTACTAACCTGCTCACAGACGTTTTTCTCTTTTGGGAATTTGGTGCGCGCTAAGATAAGCGATTGCTCGTGAGAGAGGGCGGAACGCGCCTTTTTTTTATACGTGCACTCGAAGATATCTAAAATGAAGAGAGTCTGTGAACAGGCTAGTAAAGTACACAAATTGTAGAGTTTTGCCCAAACGGTGTTCTCACTTCTCCTCAGAGGCTTGCTTCCAGGAGTGAAGTTTGTTTATGTTTAAAAGAGCGTTCCTTTTCGGAAAGTGAGATCATTTCTCATTTGTCAGGGTGAGTCCTTGTTACAAATCAGTCAGTTACCTTTCAGCTCGCGACTATTTGCACGTGATAAATGTCTCTTCCCGCTCTAACAAATCAATGACACCTTATCTTATAAATGTGAAGAGGTATTTTAGCCTGCATAACAGCTGCTTCATGAGCCAAGCGAGGCGAACGCGGCATTTGCTCGAAGCACGAAACGAGTGCCAAGCGCGAGACGAGGGATGGAGAAAAATAAAGCTTTATTTTTCTACTCCCCTCTTCGCTTCTCGCACTTCGCGCAAAATGCGACTTTTGCCTCGCTTGGCTCATAAAGCGCCTGTTATGCAAGCTGGAGGTATTTCTGCAAGTTCTCTGAGTTAACCAAAAATAGCTTTGTTTATCGTCGCTAAACACTTCTAAAGGTCTCTAGAGAAAGCGTTACAAGCGAGAATGTGGAATTTTATAGCACTCCACATCGCGTATTCAGCCCTGCAGAGTGGTTCTCTTTTCCTCGCGCTCGCGGCGTGAATTGGTCATAGTTAACTCAAAGATTATTATTAGCCTCAATAGGATTTTCAACAATTTTGAAGAGGTCTGGAAGGTTTTAAGGATGCGATAAGCACAAGCAAGTTTGAAGTTGTATTGTGGACAAGCTCTAAATGAAACTAAGAATTTCTAGTCACCTGGCTAGGGTTTCCTGGTTTAGGAGGAAAAATCATTAAAAAAAATTAAAATTTTTTTCAGAACATATGTGAATTGAGTAATGGAACCCCGGGAAAACAGTCCCACAAATTTAATTTCCAACATTCAAAGATATTACATAGGCCGAAAAACTTTGAAAAACAAGAATTACGGGCCTTTCTGAGAGCTAAAATATAGTTTGACTTGAAATTGCTGGAATTTCATGTCTAATATTAATTATATATAAAACCTGGGATATTTCCTGTTAAAATTTAACTCGACTAAAACAGAATAGTAATATTGCAGAGTGTATATGCGTTGTTTACTAAAACACACTGTAACGTATTTTAACATATTTGCGCGTCCCTCCCTTGCGAAATGGCTTTTGGAATTCCTAGGAATTCCTAGGAAAATCCTAGGAATTCCTAGGAATTTATTCCTAGGAATTCCTAGGAATTCCTAGGAATTCCTAGGAATAAAGGTGTGAATTTTCACGGTAAATTCGGACTAGGAATTCCTAGGAATTCCTAGGAATTCCCAACCATAACAACTCTGGTTCTACAAAACTTGAAATTCCTAGAAATTCCCAGAAATTCCCAGAAATTCCCAGAAATTCCAAGTTTATAGCCAACAGGACTTGGAATTCCAACTCAGAGAACCAATGACTTTCCCTGAAAAGCTGTAAATCTAAAAAATTCCTTGGAATTTCTGGGAATTTTTGGGAATTTCTGGGAATTTCTGGGAATTTTTGGGAATTTTTAGGAATGTTTAAGAATTACTGGGAATTTTAAGCAAAAATTTGAGGCTAATGATATAAAATAAATACTTAAAATTAAAAAAACCCAGCTAAAATTCAAGTATTTAATGAAATTTATTTAGAAGCTTAATTATGGCTTACATGTAAAATATTTTTGATTAATTATTAACATCAATGTGTGGTAATATTAGGATGGAATTTGATTTATTTTTCTTTTCTTGAAAACTTCATACGGATTAATCCTCAATTACAGCTATTCATATAAAATAGTTCTAATCAATCATTAAATTTGGTTTGACACAAATTGTGAATAAAATCTGTTGATTCTTTTCCATAAAATACAATATCTTAAGTAATATTTATACAGTTATATTCTTGGGAGTGAAGGGGCTGATTACAGACAAATAAAATTGATTTTTTGATTAAAATCTTGTTGTAACTGTAACAATAAATTAGAATGAAGTTATCCTAAACTGCAAACTTAGCTGCTGTTTGTACTGTTTGTATTTTTTTTCCTGGGCTCACAATGAGTTGGCCTTGAATGAGGTTGTCAACAAGAACCTTGACCATTTTGTATCTGGATTCCTTGACATCTGAATTTGAAAAAAAAATAATATATTAAATATGTATGTTTAAAGCTCAGACCAGTCTTTTAAGATGGCTATGAGGAAAAGGGCATTCATTGGATTCTCAAATTGAGAAATCTCTGTTATGGAGTTAGTACATCTCTCTCATGGATTTTGCTTAAAAAGGGCTGAATACATTATTTTGTTTTTACCAAGGAGGGCTTCTTTATATACTAAGGTTTGTTATGAATCTTGAATGTTCCCAAACGTGACTAGAGGAATCTTGAAACCTTACTGATAGGTTTATTTCATTGTAAAGCATAAGCTTAAGAAACTGCGGCATGCAAGTGACCGATTCGATTCTCAGAATTATTCTAGTTTCAGCTGCGCCGAGCGTTATGTAAGCTTAATTAAACCCGCTACATCTATTCTTTTATAAGATTTTGATCACAACGAATATCGCAATTTTTACTCACCACAAACTTTCAAAATCGTAGCTTTACAGATGGCCACTCGACCCTTGTTTGTACCGGTCCATATGTCAACTGTTGTCCCTTCTTTTAACTCCACGGCGCCAACGACTTTCTTCTCTTTTACAACACTCACGCTATTCTCGTTTTCCCATTGAACCACAATAAAAGCTATCTTTAGAAATGTTATATTAAGCAAAACAGTTGAGAAAAGCGATCAACCGATGAAAAGTACATTCAAAGATGAGCGCCAAATGGAGTCTTCTTTGTTTCCGATCACGGGCATGATCACGTGGATCTTTTAGGACTTGTCATTGGCTAGCAAAGTGAATCCGCTGGCTTGCCGATTGCAGTGTTAAGAGAAGCGCCCAACTTTGTTTTGACTTCTCCGACCGGTTCTCTGCTTCTAGAAGATGGATAGCTTGGTGATATAAATAAAGATGTGAGCTCACTCTATGTAGAAATAATCGACAAGAATCGATCGTATTACAAATGCACGATTTGTGGCCGAAAGTTGTGGAGGAAACAAAGACTCGAAACTCACTTGAGTTGTGTTAATGGCAAAGGTGAGAAATAACACAAGCCAATCACAGTTTTGAATGCGACTACAAATCGTCTTTTACCCTCATATTTATAAAAGAAGGATACCACATTCGGAAGTGTAAGAGATACATAGATGATCCCAGTGTACCAGTACCTAAATCTACAAAGCTTGACCGTAGCAAGCGTTCAGCAACACGTTCTAACACCGCCATCTCGATTCCTCAGTCAGTCGTTTCCACTGAACTTAAAGCAGTATTGACAACAGAGTAGAGTGCGTCTTACAAAGGAGAAACATTTGTACAAGAGACAGGAGTAGCTATATGCGATTACAGAGGTGCGTTGGAACTCTGGTCCACAAATAGTTATGCACTGCCCGAAGTATAAAACAATTTTGTTGATAGCTGACAGACAGAAAAGAACAACAAGTAAACTTAAGAGCTGTTATTATTGAAGTATGACTAGCACTTTTCATTTTATATAAAGAAGGACTTGTAATTTGCACCAAAAATAAAAAGATGTAATATTTTTTTGGGAGATCCAGTGATTGGGACATTTAAGAAATTAAGTTATGAAAGGAAACTTGGTTGGTACTTCTCACTACTAACAAGTCTTGTTGACAAATATTTTCAGATCAGAGTTTCAAATAAAGTAAATTGAAGACGTCATATAAAAGGTGTTTTTCCTCAAAGGGTACATTGACTACCTCTGTCTTGTCTGCATGCCAAATGTTTGCAAAGTGTGTGGATGATCCACAAGTATTGGAACTCTTACAAAAATGTTTTGTAAGAATAAAAACAGCAAAACAAATTACAGCAATTAGTCATGAAAATAGAGCAAAAACTGAAAAAAAGCAGCAACAACAATCATGAAAAAAGAAAGATTAATTAGGTGTTGAATTTGTTTGTCTAAGGCATGAAATTTCTACTAAAAGTATTGTCAACAAAAAGTCTCTGACAGCATTTGAGGCAACTGAGCTTGACTGTTCCAAGGTTTTCTAACAAAGGCAACCAGTAATGTAGGTTAGGGAAGTAAGATAACAATGTAATTATTGTTAATTATTGTGGAAGTTGGCAATTTCCATTTAACATAACTGACAGCTGGTTCATGAGAAAATCCATATTAATGTAAAGGTTTACTAAAACTTAGTTTGAGTAATAAATTTCATGATCGTTAAGTAATAAACGTGTACATGTATGTATATCTCTTGGTAAGTTTTGTATAGCATACCTTTTATTGAGCCAAAGTTTAAAGCCTCTGAAATTACTCTTTTTCTTAAAACCTTCACATTCAAGGTATTGAGAAATTCTTAGAATTTATGTGGACCTCAGGGTATTAAAATTGGCTCAAATTCAATTCCCAGAAATTCCCAAGAGTTCCACACTTCTTAAATTATAGGTAGTTTGTAAAGCTGAGAATTCCTAGGAATTCCTAGGGATTCCAAGTCCTCACAAAACTGGAGTCTTCCTTTCCCAGAAATTCCCAGAAATTCCCAGAAAACTGGGAATTCAGTTTGCAAGGGTCATTTGCATAATTGGGAATTTTTGAGAATTCCTAGGAATTCCTAGGAATTCCTAGGAATTCCCAGAAAACTGGGAATTCAGTTCGCAAGGGCTTTAGCTACGCATCATCTCTATAACGACGAGAATGCAAAATTCTACTCGCTAATTTTTAATTTCTCCACGTTGTGTGTGGTTGGTAACCTGATACAACAATCAAGTTTATGCAACGATTTAGGACAACTCAGGATCTTTTCCAATTGTCATTAAAAATTAAAGCCCTTCGTGTAGGAGGTAAGTGAAATAAGTTTAAACGGTCAAAAAGATGTCTTGGTTGATTTTCAGAATTTTGCAAATGCGCTCTGACACTAGCTCATTGGAGGAAACACATTGGTTTGCCTTGTTTTCAAGACGTTGGTAGATGAAAGCTATTTGCTATCAGAAGCCTAACTGGTGTAAAAACTTTCCACTGATATGCTTTTCTAGCCCGATTTACGCGTACATTTAAGAATTCTTTTGTACACATTGTTGGATTTTTGATCTGCAAATTATGTTCAAAGAGATGGTCTGCTCTGATCAGGCTGGTATGAATAAGATTTCATGTAAAGTTTCCATACTTTATTTACACTCTGACTGAATAAATCCCGCAACTTGAAGAAAGAGGAAAATCCGTGAGCTATATTATTGCAGTCGCAGTAATCTAGCCAAAATATCAATTTTAGCTTGTAAAAACCCATAAAAAAGAGAACTCAAGAACAACCAAACTATCTCTGAGACATATGTCTTAAACCGTTTTTTATGTCCAAAAAAAGGAAACCTTTTTTTCGACGGGAAGTCGAGAAGCACTCTCCTAGCGAGAACGCCACTGAAAAACAGAGTTTGCTTCCGTGAAGCCATGTTTTCTAAAAATATGCTCTAAAATCTCCCAGAAAATTTGGTCAGAATACCACAGAGTTAGCAATTTGAAATTTTAGCAAAACAGATTTGTAGGCTTTTTTTTGTGTGCGCTTGCATTTTTACTGAGTTAAACTACTATTTTCTTTTCTTTTGATGCTGCCTATAATTATTGATACGTACACAAGAAGGCTCCCTTAGAATAGCGAGTGAAAAATGGAAATAACTGCCTGTGGAGAAAATTAACAAAATTATCTATTTTAGTACACATCATTTAATCTAACAGCCTCTCTGTGACGGGGTGTTATACATCTTTCATATGTCCAATTGTGATTGGCTATCATGTTTCAAGGAAGTTTAGCGTTAAATCGCTGATACATCGCCGTCAACAAACTGCTGTTAAGCTTCTCGATTCTTTCAACAGCCACAAAACATCGAAAGGATTTCTTTTCAGCTGGTTTTTTAGAATATGGGAGTTTTTCTCCACTTGTTCTTCACTTCTGTGGTGCTCTCCCACGGACAAGTTCTATCCTGCCCAGATGGTAGGTTTCAAATCTTGCATTTGTTGATAAAAAGCCTTTATTTTTCTCCTTTAAAATTTTCAGCTATACAGTTTACCATGTTAAAAATGGAAACACGAATTCTCAAGAACTGAAATACTTAAATTGTCGTATATACACATAGGGGCATAAACTAACAAAATGGCTACAAAATTCATAATCCAATTGAATGCATTGTTATCTTTTATTCATTCGAAAATATCCTTGATTCCTTGGCACTATATGCGAACGTATGTTTGCAAAGTATTTTTAGTTACGACCGAACAATCTTCGGAATTTCTTAACTGCTCATATTTTTCTCATTTTTTTCTGCTTATAGTCTTGAATTCTTTTGAAACACTCATATAAAAATAAACTTAAGTTTTATCGAGGCCGTCTAAAATTAATGACAAAATTTTCGCAAGAAAGGTCCCACAGTTATGAAGAGTCCTGCACTTAAGGAAAGGCAAATTGATGTCTTAACTAATGGAAATGAAATGTTTTCCATTCTCCTATTTTTAGATTCTCTTGTGAAATAAGAATCTTTCTTTGGGTACATAATTATTCGCTTGTGTCATAAAAATTTTAAAATTGTTTAAATGCAGGGAAAGCAGTTATGTTTTCAATAATGCAAACGGAGTACTAAGTGCAGAAAAGCGGGCACATTAAAACATGTCACTCGACAGGTGACTAATTGGTATGAATGATGGAAAAACAAAACAGAGCAAAAAGCAAAAATTAAAATCGCAATGTAAAATTAAGCATAGTTTGTTCTTAGCGTGTGCTTATGGAGAAATTGATGCTCGAGGGCAGTTTTAAAAGCACAAAAGAAGTGAGTTGCTCGAGCTGAAGCCAACAGCAATTTTAGCTTCTTGAGTGCTCTCTAAACTTCCTGTGTGAATCCATAACACGATATACACTCGCGAAGAGCACAAACCAATTTACTTATAACATGGCGGATACGACTTGTGCACAAAGATAAATTTCTACCACAGTTGAGTCGTGTGACCCGGTAATCGCTTACCACCCAAAAACTATCGATAAAAGGCAAGGTGTATACGATCAATAAATATTTAGAAACCAAAGCTTAGTTCAAAGAAGTGCCAAGTTTACTGCTTGGAAACGGAGAACAAAAGAACTCCTTACATTTACGAGACCCGCTTAATCGATTCAGCATGCTGGAATCTTAATTTTTTACTAGAATTCACGGCCAGAATGTTTGGCTTTGCGTTGACAATTTGAAGAAGAATTTGAAGCATAACCTTCGATTCCACAATACTTTTAATCGCCTCGAATAAAATTTACTGTTCTAAAGAATCTTGAGAGTATTAATACCACTCGAATAGGGTAGACGCGAACTTACTTGCTAAAGTAAATTGCAAAACTCGTATTATGTATGCGCCATGCCTACTTCGAGACACCATGCTGGCTCATTAGGAGTTTAGCAGGACTTGCAAACGCACGCTTTGTTATAATAACTTTGATAATAAATTACGACTTGAAATAATGTACAAAAGGTCATGATTCATGGCTCGATAAAAACCTTATCCGATGTTACTGTTAATACAACTTGATTTCCGATAACTCAGTGAATATGTTGTAATTATGGATATACGTACCACGTGCACTGAACTGTTAGATTAACATCTGAGACCCTCAGAATTGATGACTCATTTCGCTTTTTAACTCTTAATGATTTGAATTTTTAGATCAATGCCGTATATTGGCATTTCCATCCACTTTGTTCTTCGTGGGAGAACGTCTTGTTAACCATACCATAGCAAACATCAGTGTGATTGACAGGGACACGTGTGAATATCGTTGCTACTTGGACCACAACTGCGTCAGTGTTAACTTTTATTTTGGAGAAAAAGGAGCAAAATCACACAACTGTGAACTGAATAACTCAACGGGTAAAGAGTACGATAGGGATCTGGTGAAAGCAGCGAACTATGTATACCACGGAACTAAGGTATCAGTCGTTAAATGTCAACTGCACAACTGTCTCTTTTTCAATTCATTAGAGCTAAAGGGTACCCTTTATATTCATGTCTGTGAAACGCCTCTTATTCATTATTAATTATTTTTACATAAATTTTAGACAAATGCTGATGTCGTTACAGATCTTTTGTAGAAAAGCACTATCAAAAAGCAAAAGTCCTATGAGTGCCTTGAGAACACCCAACTTTATTAACGAAAGCATGCAATTTTATTAGTCATTTCAGAACGTTGGTCACCGGCCTAGAATAAACAATTGATCGCTGTTTTTCTTGCAATAAAGAAGGCACAACTGCGAAATACTCATGTTCATTCATCTTAAATATTTTTCGTGACCAAGAATAAATTGAATGGCCTTTCGAATGCATTTTTGCAAAAGGTAGTTGAATTCAATTGGTTTTCAGGCATGAATGTACCAGGTTAAATAATCGAAATAATTAGACACATCTCATGGCTAAAGAGCACGTACGACTATGGCTATAACGGTACAGTTGAGCTATGACCGGGGTTACGAGTACTGCTTTGGGGAAAGATAATTTACTCTGTAATAGCCTATCTTTAGACGCCCCCTCTCGAGTTTTCAGAGTGATGGGAGTGACTTAACACAGACTTTTTGAATTTCTTTCCCCACCAAGTTGTGTTCAGGTTCTCGGCGAAGTGTCGAAAACGGCTATCAAGATTTTAAACAGTTAATTGCGACATCCCGTCCAAGGGAGTGACAATTCTTCTTGTCGCCTCATGCTGAAAATGTGGTATTTTTAACTCTGGAAATTATGCAATATGTCTAAAGCAGAATTTTCTTTTAACGCCCTTGACAAGTTCTTTTCCGTTTCTGTTTTTTGTTTGTTTGTTTGTTTTTGTTGAAGAATTTTTGCGCTCTATCTCCATGTGAGAACTACGGCACCTGCCAGTCGGGATTTACAGGAAAACGATATCGATGTTTATGTGCGTCTGGACTTACTGGCCACGACTGTGAAAAAGGTAACACTTAAAATCAGAGAAATCGATTCTTTTTTCATTTTTTTATTTCTTTATTTTAACATAGTGGTCCATTTTTTAGAGGGTCCAAGATTCAGAAGCGGTTGTACTTATGACACAAATTAAATATGGCCCATTGTGGTGGAAAACAAGGATGGGGGCGCAACTTCAAATTTCATGCTCTGCCGTATTACATTTTTTTAGGATGAACAGCAAAGGACTCAAACCACCTCCCTTAGGTGTTGAATTCCTTTTTCATTTCAAACACCATCCCACTTCTTTCGAGTTGAAGTCTCACCCCAGGATATTATAGGCATTCAGTACAAGGAAAAGTGGAGCGAAGAATTTACTTCTCTGTAACCCCGCATTTTACTGCTCACTTGCTTCTTCAATCGTCACTGATGACAAACAGCAGCTTAACACATCATATCTTCCCCCCTTCCCCCCCTCCTTCTCGCAACCTCCGTTCTTCACTATTTTGACCAGAGGGCTATTGATTATATTTTAGACATCAATGGGTGGGCTACAAAAACCCACAAGTGCAGCAATGAAAAGGTCATTTGCTTAAATAGCATAGGATGATTCGAGTGCATTTGTAAACATGGATTCAGCGGGAATATACATAAATGCATAGGATTAACCTCTAGTAAAAACACACGTTTTACAATCGTAATCATAATGTGCTCCGATTATAACACCTAAGCTGGTTTTCCTTTGCACATTAACTTGGTGGTGATAATAATGATCATAAGAACGATTCGATAATTTTCTTCTAGACATCGATGAGTGTGCTCTGAATTCCCACAAGTGTAGCGAGAATGCCAATTGTACAAATACTGAGGGGTCTTACATCTGCTCTTGTAATCGTGGATTCAGCGGAAATGGACTTGAATGCGAAGGTATAGTCCTGCAGAGCATGACCTTTTCAGGCAGAAAAAATTCCGTGCGTTTTCCTCTCTCCTTAACTGACTACGCCCCTAAAGGATATATACAATTCTACTCGAGGTACAAAATAAGTTTTTCGTTTGCAACTCATTTCCTGATTGCGTGACATAGCATCTTTTAAGAGAAGTACGTTTACGGCTCTGTCCTGTGTGGTCAGAAAGAGTTTGAGTCACCCTCCATGTGGAGGGGGGTTAAAAGTTTTTTTTTCCTTAAGACCACCCTGTCGTTTTCAGATAGAAATCCCAGTTTCCATACCCCTTTTATTGTTATATTTATCACTATAAATGATACGAACTGCTTATTAAATTTCGGTTATTGACGAGTGTGCTCGAATTCCTATCTTTCGGCAGGAGAAGGGCCCCAGATTCCTGATTTTAATTTTACTATATTATCAAAAATGAACGAGCTCGCAATGTTATACTTTTTTTATAATATATATGAAAACCTCCCTTCTCCAAATCGCCCCTTCCCTCCATCCTCGAATATACTGGAAATACCCACAAATATAACAAGGACAACGCCATTTGAAGAAATGACGAGATATCTAGTACCTGTATCTTTCCCCAATTTCATTCTGTACTTCATACATCGAAGAATATGCCAAAATTACCTGCAACTGTAGCAGTGATTATGCTGCTTGTGAAAGTTCGGGGGGATCTTTCAAGTGCGTTTGTAAACCTGGATTCAGTGGGGATGGACAAATTGCACAGGTAATGGAATTTCTTCGGGCCACTATGTCTCCCCATATCAAAAGCGATTCAAACAAAGACCTGGTGTTTTTGTCTTTACGGTAATAAACTAGCCCAAATGATTTCGTAGTTTTTGGTAGAATTCAAATTGCCTTTTAACATCAAGATCATAGATTTCCTATCCCGATATATAAATATTTTTTTCTTTTCTTGTTTTTTTTTGCGCACAGAACTGTATTATCAGGTATACTGTCATTTCGAAAGTTTACATTCAACTTCCTTCCCCCCCACCTATTCATTCTGCGACATTCTGCCTCAATATAAACAAACGGTATGATGTGTTGACTTCATTTCAGACATTGATGAGTGCTTTGAAAATACTCACAACTGTAGCAAAGGGAACGCAACCTGTACAAATACCGAAGGATCCTTCACTTGCTCTTGTAATCCTGGATTTACTGGGGATGGATACAACTGCACAGGTAATACAAGTTAATCAGCGCAAGTTTTCTGCCGTTTCAACAAGTAAAACGCACACAGCTTCCTGCATCAAAGGCTATTTCTTCGGTGACCAGACCTATTAGTTATTACAGTATCAGAGGTGGTGTATTTAGTTGATTTCGTGCGGTTGATAGTCCCAATTTTAATTTTACTTGTATCATTTCTTTAGCTGGCAATGGATTACTTTCTTACCGTCTTTTCTGCATTCTTTTTGGATGAGTACTCTAAACATTCTCAGATCTCAATTCCTACTGTTATTTTGAAGCTATATATTGTTTCCCCCTACCTCCATATTCTGCCTCAACATAAACAAAGAAGAATTATGAATATGGTGTTCATCCCATTTCAGACATTGATGAGTGCTATAAAAATACTCACAACTGTAGCAAGAGGAACGCCACTTGTGCAAATACCGCGGGATCATTCATCTGCTCTTGTAAGCCTGGATTCACCGGAGACGGGCAGAACTGCCGAGGTAAAATCTTTAAAAGCATAATCTCATATACCAGAAAAAATTCTCTGTTGCCGTTGTCTCCTTCCTAAGGGCACTAACGCACTGAAAAAACTTCAATCGACATGGCCGAGTTGTTTTTTATTTGACGATTTAATTATACCAAAAAAAGCATAACGAGATCTGAAGGTAACGTTATCTGACAGGTTTGTTTGGGGGTCAGTGGAGCTTGGGCCACGCCCACCTGGCAATCTCAATCAACAACAATGATTTTTTGCCTCATATTGCAAAAAAACTATTACTCCGCAGCTTCCCTTATAATTTTTGCTCTGGTTAATGGCATCATTTCATTCATTCATTCCTATACCTGTTCTCTTTCTCTGTGTGTTCAATTTCTTTCCACCGCCTTGATTGACTTTTGGTTTCTCTGGCGCGTCAACTAAGAATCAGTGGCTTGATCGATATCACTAAATGATTACGAAATCTTTTATTCCGTACACAAACTCTAAATCCAAATTATCTCAAACTGAAGACTGCGCAACTCCTACGCTTACAATTAGTATACTCTACAGAAGGGTTTGTCTAGAACCATCCTGCGCCTTGAATCTCACAGCCAATTCCATTACAGCTAAACTGAGCAATAAGTTTACAATAATTTAACACTTTCATCTCATAACGCTCTACCGACAATTACTCTTGATCACTTGATGATCACTTCCACTCATGTACTCCCAGCGTCAGTCACTACGGACGTCATCAGTCGTCCTTAGGACTACACTAAGCGGGTAGCTCAGACTACATGAGTAAATCATGAAAGCAATAATTAATAGATAATTACTGAGGCAGTCACAGCGTGATGAGATATATTAGCCTGACCCCGGTGAAATCGCTCTGCATTATCTTAGCGATTTAAGGCGCTACTTGGTCATTTGTTGCTATGCAAACAATGAAATTGGCATGAATTCTCTTTTGAAGGTAGAAATTGCGTAACACGTCTTTGATCCAATAAGTACCCTTTCTTTCTCAATTCTGGAATGAAAATCATTCCACGATCTTCCAAGTAACTTTCACTCCTTGTTTGATGGGTGTTTGAATAAGTTACAATTCTTCTGCACACAAACTTCTGTTTGCCTGTTCGCAACATTGAAACATTCCTTTTCAACCACTTAGCCGGTCAAATCTTGGAGGGAAGATCGTCAGAGGGAAAACGAACCTCTGAAGAGTCCTCTAGCACAATAAATTGGTTTTATGTTTTGTTTTACAATGCCTAGATTGCCACTGGTTTCGATGAAATGAACGGAAAGGAATGTTCTTTTGTCTACTTTTGATCTAGGTTTGTAAGCGATATCTCCTGTAAGCGTACCTTTGAAATCTATTGGCTCATTGGCCTCCCGGGTCTAAAAACCGTAATTGAGGTAATATCTTCATCCTCTCGGTCAGAAAAGTCGTTTCCTGATGCCCTTTCACATTACTATCTTCCGAAGAAGCTTGAATGGGTCCTTTGTCGCTGCCGAGCCCGACTGGCTGATCTCAAGAGTTAAAATCGTTCCCTAGTCCCGCCAACAAGTCCACTTTAATGGATTCTTCTTTCTTTGTGTAAACGGCCGGTGGTAAAGCCCTTGCCTTTTCCTTGTTAGTTTCCTCCCGAACTGTCCTTTGCCTCAACAGACGATACTTCTCCACAAATTCTTTCATAGTACTTTCAAACTCGGGGTTGATCCCTTTGAAGGTAGAGGTCGCATAAGGTTGACATTTGCAAACTCCGTGCCAGTGTGAGGGACAGGATAGTAGGATTTTTCATGAGTAAAATATTTGGCTTCCCATTTTGTTACTCTCTTCATTTACTCCCAGATAATTATTCCAAAGTCTTGGGAATACTGCAATGTGGTGAAGGTCTCATACTTAAAAGGGAAACTGCGTGTAGAATCTCTACAATTGTTATAAATATTGTGCACAATTCAGTGTCCTCCAGATAATCGTTGTTTATTGAAGCTATGCTGTTGCACACGCAGTGCATTCCTTCTTCGAGAAGTTTAAGGGAGACTTGAGCTTTGTTAGACACAGTTCCTTCGGGGCCGTTGGTCGCTATGGCTTCCTTTACATTGAGCCGTTCTTTCACATCAGAAACGGTCTTCGTGATGTTGTCATTTACATACGATACTTTGTCTACGGCATCTTGATAAGACGTGTGCTTTTCTCTTTGCGTTGGGCTCTGATACCAGAACTTTTATAGAGACTTGCTAGGACTTGTAAGAAAGACACAGTATCACTGAGTCCCGATGCTAGTGTAAAGCAACCTGTAGCAACATTAATGCGGATAGAGTCTTCTCCATAGAAGAGATGCTATGTTTTTTCTCAGAAGGACAGAAGGACTTTACCTTTCGATCCCCTGGGTCAGAGAACGCTATCCCGTCTTCAAATTCACAAAGTCTTTTGATTTCTTCATAAGACTCCGAGTTCTCCTTTAGAAGTTGGTCACTCTAAGTTTCAAGGATTGCAAACTTACAGGCCACTGTCAAGATCGACCGCTGCAAAATAAGCTCTTCGTCTGAGAACTTCTATAGATATGACATTCGAAACTGCCAGTCAGATAGGTCACGAGTTTGACTCTGGCATCAACAATGCCAACTCCATTCTAATGAAATGTCCACTTGTAAAATTCCCCTCTGGGCAACTTCTGCACACAACAGAAAGTTTTCACTTGCATCACAGATTGACGTTGGCTTTTCTAAAGGAGGGCGAAACTGGACAAGCTTCGAGTTTCCGAATTCAGCGGCTAAAGTTTGCAAATGGTGTTCATTCGTTTTCATAGAACGGAAACTGTGCCATCAAGCGGTAAAATGAAACAATGCTAGCTGAGACAACAGCTCCTGAACACAATATTTTTCAAGTTTATCTGGCTTGAAATTTGAAAAGAATTACCTAGCCTTCAAGGTCAATAAACGGTGAATCAAACTACGATGGCACCTTCGTGCGGAGTTTATAAACTAGCAACCCGCATCGATAAAACAGGTTGCAAGGTCTCTAGCCTTACGTTGAATGTTCTTTCGGAGCACTGTAAACTGGTCTACAGGTTGGTGCCCTGGCGCCTCAACAACAACCCATGTATTTTAACACAGAGACCAAATCACACAGAGAATCAAAATCGTAGCCCAAAGCAAGAATTTGTGGCCTTTAACGTATTGCCACGATTTAAGGGGCCGATTGGTCTTTTGCATAAAGAGGCCTGTACACTCTTGCATTTGATTTTCCAGAAAAAGGCGAACACTCATTCTGAGCCGCACCACGGTTGGTGAACCACAACACCGTGACTTCATTCTAAAACATCCAATGACTGGTTGAGATGGGATGATGCACAAGATGGGTTCAACTTGCCATTGCGATCTTTGTTTCGCAAACATTCGAGGGGGATAAGGCATTTCATTGAGTGTTCACTGCGAATATCAAGGGCTCCCAGAATGCACGCAGGGTGCGTATTTAAAAGGCGGTTACATTACTTGCGCCGTTCAAGGCCATTGAATCAGGGTTGGCCCAGCTGCACTGAAGACTCTTACCGAGGGGAACCAATCGAATTTGTGGTAAGGGCAACAACAACGGACAGCTTTCTGGAAGGCAAGGTCGCGATAGTCATTCTGTTGCGCTAGAATTCAGTTGACTAAATAAGGCCTTTCCGTATATTGTAAAAAAATATATATATACATATTATATATATATATATATATATTATAATATCTAAGGCATTTTATACTACAGAGTAAGATTTTTAATTCGTTTTTTATACTACAGAGTACGAGTTTTAATTCGTTTTTATACTACAGAGTACGATTTTTATAATTTCGTTTCCGGTGTTCCAGCCGAGCATGGGTCGTGGAAGCTCCCGATTCCATTACGTCGTCCGTAGTTCAGGAAAAACTGTTCGCGATTTTCCTTCCTCCTAATTGTGTTTCGAGAGGCCTTGTGATAAATAGTTTGTCAACATAAAAATTCTCCGCAGGCCATAATGTACTCGACCAAAAAACTGCCTCCTTTGACCAAGGAACAAAATCGCTGGTGCTTTTTCAGAAGCGCCAGTACGGTTGTTGTACATCCTTAATCGGAATGCGGCCTCTGTCGACGCTTCAAATGCCGTTTTCCGAAATCCATTCGATAGAAAGCGTACCAACAGCTTTTGAAATATCACAGCATTGAATGCCGCATCGTGCGTAAAGTCGACGATCGAGTCAGGTATCAAATATCATAGAAACCGCTAAATGAACATATGACCCTTTGTAGATGGATGGGTCCATGCGGTAATTTATTAACGAAATATGAGACTCCGGCAGTTACTCCTACTAATATTTTAATAAAAAATGTACTTTATATAGAAACAAAATAAATCAACTTTCCTTATTTAAATCCAGTTTCTTAGTATTATCTGGGAGAGATCCGGGGTCTTTTGTCAGCTGTCAAGTAAAATCCCACCACAAATGGCAGTTGGCCAGTTAGATTTTTCAGAAATTTTGGAGTGTCAGACAACATAATGGATATTGGTTGAAAATTAAATTTGTTTAATAGGGAACAAATAACCTTGCCAATCACATCCCGCAACCCGACAATCATATTCTATGGCAAATCAAATACCATGGGTTTTACGTGGTTTGCTGTCGATTTTTGGACATTCCTCAACTTTTCACTACTCTGTCTATTTTAGAATTTCAAGACTATTAAAAGTCTGACCGGGTGGCAGGAAGAAAGATAACTTACGGCAATCCAAACAAACGGTTTGTGACAAAGGGACTGAAGGAGTTGGTATCACGCAAGTTATTGAAGGAGCAGGCAGGTACACGGAATGCCTACTCCTCATGTCCACCAAAACAGACCGTTGTACCACTCACGCATCCGGTTTGCTAAATGGTGGGCTCATCCCAGCAGTGGCTGATGGTCAGGGTCACCAGGACAGTTTTCTTCCACATGGGGGTCAACACTGCTTGCAAACCTGGTCAAGTAAGTTCCGTTCAAAAGCCTTCATCACTGTTTTGTCAAGCGGTAATTCAGTGATAAACTGCTGCGGCTGGTTACTTATGTTTACTATCATTACAATGAACAGACCCGACTGTTACCATCCGTTACTGCAGCACAGACTAAATCGCTGCTGGTTTAGCCAAATTATCAATTGCTTGTAGTCCGTCTTGTGAAAGATTGTGTAAACCATAATTTATGTGCATTTTAGGTTTGGCTATATCA
>NC_089316.1:18122642-18175142 GCF_036669915.1 Pocillopora verrucosa | reverse complement strand
TCGAATGTGATATATTATTACGACCATTATAAAACCACCAACACAATGTTAACGAGACTTGTGAAAATCATAATTCCCCGCGATGGATATTCGATTAGGACAACTAAAGGAGTACCGAAAGTCACGTTTAGCTTTTCGTATACACAACGAGTTGGTTTCGGTAGTAGGGTATGGTAGTAGGGTACCAACACTGTGTGAAATAAGGCGTATCGCAGTGCTGAAATTCCACGATACGGATCCGTATTCTTCGAGGATACAGACATACCCGGACGTACCGTGTTCAAAGACATGCGACGGACTTAACCCGTGGCATAAAAAATCCGATTTCAGGATACGTCATTGAAACGCGGCGTATGGAAACCCGGAAATTTCCTTACACTTTCAGATTTGCCGCAAATAATGGCGTACCGTATACGAGCGCGCGGTCAGTCAAATTGTGTCTTTCTAAAAAGTTGTCTTTTCCACCGTGCGAACAGTTTCACTCGGCATTCTTGTCCCGAAATTCCACGGTACTAGACGAATCGATCTGTATTCTAGAACCCGATTTTCCACGGCACAACGAGAATCGCGTAGTATTTAAGAACCCGCAATTCCACGGTAGTAGACGAATCGGTCTGTGTTCTAGAACCTGGTTTTCCTATCAGAATGGCTTGATATTCGAGAACCCGAAATTTCTCGGCACTTGAAGAATAGATTCGTATTCTAGATTTTGATATTCCACGGTACGAGAAATTTCACTCGGCATTCTTGATCCACACCACATACTATCAGGTGTTCTTGGAAAAGCAACGAATTCTCCCGATAATTTTGCATCCTCTTACTAGTGTATTTTTCTCAGAACCTTTACTCTATAAAACAATAAATTATTTTAATATCTAATAAATAATACTCAAAACGGCCAATTTACAGAATCTATTCCATCATGTGATGACTAACAACTAATGCCCTGTTCACACCAATTTAAACAAGTTTCATTAAACGTGGTTTTTTAAACATGGTTTTATAAAACATGTGTTGCTCAAGAACCGTTCACACTGCAGACTGGGTTAGGTAATGCGCAGCCTCGTTTTGATATTAATTGTTGCCAACAAAATTAAAGACGCAATTCTATGTTATTTAAAGTTTCTTCCCACAGATTTTTGAACTGTTTGCAATAGCTGCCAGATTATGTTCCAATCAAGATGAGAGAGAGAGAAAGTGGCATCATTTGTTAATTTTTCAATTTGTGAATCCAGATAATGCAATATGCAAAAAAAAAACATTTCGTGAGTTAGGGTTAAAAAGGAACCATTCACCCTAATACCCATAAACCACCTTGCCATTCTGTCAAATGAACTGAATTAAAAACAGAAGGCAAAACATACAAGTTATGTAAATAAAGAACACTTAGGCATTAATTTAGTCCCACAGTGACTGTAGCCGTCTGTTTGGCCTCCTCCGGATTGTGACAGGGCTGGTGTCCAACATATGCAAGGGTTCCCCATCGCTTTCATCACCACTGCAATGTTGTGGGGACGGTGGGGAGGGAGGAATCCTATTTTGAGAAGGAGACCTCTCAGGAAGGAGCACCCATGCAGGTGAGGAAGTTGGTAGACTGTGTGTGGATGGCTCTCCTTCTACTCTTGTATTTTATGGATGTGAGCTTCAGGAGGAAGATGGCTGTTTGTCAAGAGAGGAGATAGCTGTGGACTACGCCACAGTGGTGACCTCACAACCCACACATCCTCTTGACTGCCCTCACCATTCTCCTTGCCACTCATGAAATTTGCATCAATTTATTGCTGAGCAGTCTTCTCTGCTTTATTTCTTCTGTCAGGTGGATTGTCAAGGTATTGTTGTCTTTTTATTTCATAATATCTTGACACAGCACCTGGTACATAAAAATAGTATTAGGTTAATTGCTTATTATTTATTTATTACCCAAATTCACGAGAAAGTCTTTGATGAGAATCTTGTCCTAACATTGAAAGCTACTTTTCTCAAATTTATCCATTCGGGGTCTTCTACTAAAGGTAGGCACAAGACAGGTTACGCACCTCGAAAAGCTCTGTTTTAGGGTACTCTAGACAACAAACTTTCAGATGAATTAAACAAAAGTTTAAAAAATTTCTTACAAGGTGACCACATTTTGTTGGACCAGAAAAATAAATTGCATGCACACTCTAGTAGCACATTTATGTATGTACTTTAAAGAGAAAATCATATGAACACATCACTTACACTTGATAGTTGACTTTTCATAGTCATTGTTTTCCTTTTCCAGTTCCTTACAAAGAAATCCTTTAACAGCACTGTTGTGGGCAGTATCAATGCTACAAAGGAATGTTATAGTAGTAATGCTTTTTAGAAAGGTACATAAAGATGAACAAAATTAAATATAGGTTTAAGTTAGTGACCAAGCTTGTTTGGAAGGTGATAAAATTTTTGTGTGTTTATGAACTGAGACTTTGTCAAGATCTGTGAAGATGTAAAAAGTAAACAAGGCCAATTGCTCAGCATCTTGACTAAAATAAGATATTCACATGGCCAACAAAGTTTGCTTGTAGGAAAATTCTTGAGGGAAAATCACAGACAAATAAAATCCTGTCTTCCCCATTTGCCAGCCAATCGCAAAAAATCAAGGAACTTTGCAGAGAGCCGGAAACAAGTCACTTCAAGTTGTTTTAAATGACAGAAAAGACCACAATACACAAGAACACAGGCTTCTCCATCTCCTCGCGGTTTGCTTGGATCAAAATGGAGGACTATTAAGCATTGTGTAAAATCTCTTTTTGTCTCGTTAAAGTAATCCTTTTCAGTCACAAGTAAGCAAAGCTTTAATTTGTCCTGCAAATTTTAATGTGGCTTCTTGTTCTGAAATGTGCCACCCCTCTAGGAGGGACAATCTCTTAACTTTGGTTGTCCATTTTCCCCACCTAGAAAGGGAAATTAAGTTCTTTGACTACACCCTTTGCAAAGTCCCCTCCCTTAACCAAGGTTCCCCCCTCAAAATTAATTATAAGAACATTAACGTTTCTTATAAGAACAGTGTATGTGGAATCAAAGGTGAAAAGTGAAATAAGGGAGTTAAGTTCAAATTCTAATAATATCATGGGTAACAAATTATGCTTACAATTGTGTGGTTTAAAATTTCTAGCCAGAAGACAAGATGTTTTATTTACAAAAACAAACAACTTAGGGACAAATTAAGAAATAAATGTTTAGTCATTTGTCTCATGACATAGAGTCAGGCTATCAAAAGTTTGACAGCAATGTTTCCTACTGCTACACTGCTAGTCTTTGTCAGGCAGCATGTTTGAATGTTTACATGTCGCTATATGTAGTACTTTGGTGTTTTGTCATTGGTACGTTGTAGTACTCTGTCCTTGGTGCATTTCAATCCTCATTATTATTCCTACTAGCAGATGTTATTCCCTCATAGGTCCGCTTTGTTACTGACCGGCTGTGATGCTTTTTAACTGTAGCCATCCACACTTCAGAAATTTTGATCCCACTCTCTCTATTGATGTTATTAGGGTAAAGTTTTATGTGGATGGCTTCTTAATCAATAATGAGAGCAGAATTTAAATTCCTTAAGCATGGATGCCCACAATCAAAAAGCATAACAGCCAGTCAGTAAAAAAGCTGACCTACGGGAGAACAACATCTGCTGGTTGGAATAATAATGAGGATAAAAATATCCCAATGATGGAGGGCCAAAACGTACCAATGACAAAACACCAAGGCGCTACATGTAGCAACACATAAACATTTGACTTCATCACCTGATGAAGAAGACTAGAAGTGTAGCTGTCGAAACACCCAATCAAACTTTTGATAGTCTGACTCTAAATCATGAGAAAAATGATTAAATGCTCATTTATCTATTTAACCTCAGTGAACAATAACATCTACTTTAACTTAAGGACATTTTGGTAAATTATTACAGAAAAAAACAATCTATACTGAACTATGTGAAGTAACCTTTTTCAGTAGCTTTCAAACTAAATTGCAGAAGTTGATTTTCAGGCACTATTGGCAAATGATGTTTGACATTCTCAAAACTTCATACACTGGAGCAATCTTGGAGGCCGCCCCCCGAGTATTTATTATTCTCGGCTTAGTTTCAAACAAGCCATATGACATGCGGTATTAACATCACAAAGAAGGGAATACTGTCCCACAAGCTTAAAATACTTCCCATACCAGAATCGAAGCTTAAAAGGAAACGCCTATTGCTGCAGTGCTGGAACAAAAATTTGCACAAACCTTTAGTTGCTTTGGAACAGGCCCACGAAGGATATTCTCCTTCTCAGTCGACTGAGGATGGCGATCGAGCTTCTGTCGTACAGTCTGTAGTTCGGTCTTCACCTCAGCCACTTCTTTACAAGCGTTTTCCAGTTCCACGCTCAAACTGTATAGTTTGGCATTTTGCCGCTTTACTATATCCCCCAGTTCTTTGATTGTGTCGAACAACTGTCGAATTTCTCGGTTTGAGACCACCAGGTTCTCCCGATTTCTAATAGAATCTTCTCGTAAAGGCTCTGGATGGGATGGAACTGCGCTTGATCGAGCGCCGGTTGATGAGCTTGAGCCGAATGGTCGTCGACTCAAAGTGGTACTGGTATTACCACTCCGGAAGAAAGATGCAGCCACATCGATGTCAAAACTAAAATCGTCCAGCGAATATTATGTAACGCGTCCACAGGTCGAGCGACGCTTTTCTTTCCCTTCTATTTCGTCTGAGCGACCCGTAAGCCAATAATCTGCTTCTAGAGCAACCACGTGAGTAAGACTAACCAATAAGCGTAGTCTCATTGAATGTCACGCATTTTGTCGGCACTTCTGTCGGCACTTAACTCGGTAGCATATTAATAGTTGCTGAGAGTTCTTCACCAAGGCAGCATAATAGGTGAAAGTACGGATCAATTGAGAAGGAAATTTTGTGAAAACTGCGCTTCTTGGTTTGGGGAAAGCTTCTATTATGATCACATATGTGAAAAGTCCAGTTTGCAGAGATTAAACGTGAAAGGTGAGTTGAGTTAATAATGAGGTTGATCTTTCTCGACATAGGTCGACGATAGTTGAAATTCCTGAAAGGTTTTCTTCAGTCCTCATAGTGTTTTAAGCCCGGGTCGCACAAGATATAACACTCTTGATTATTTGCGATGGATCAAAGTTAAGCCGTTTTGAGAGAAGAGAGAATCTTGTTCTGCGCGGGCTGGACAGAACTGAAAAACCCCTGCGCATGGTAGAGACTCGCGCGCGGGGGAAACTGGGGACGACAACGTTAAACCATAGCAACACGTACGTGAAATGGCGGAATTTTCGAAAAAAAAAATGAACAGCGCGATTTTTTTACTCAAGTTAAGACGTAGGTAGAACTTGCGCGCTTTAAACCTTCGCCAAAGACCGACTGGTAAGAGTGCTAAGACATATCTCCTGAACACAAACCAAAATTTTACAGCAAAGACAAGAGTCAAAGATCTCTGCTGGAACATCTGAAAGCATTACCAACAGTTTTTTAAATAGTAACTATCACCTGTAATATCAATTAGGCTTGGCTGTAACAGGTATTACAGGTTACAGGTTACAGCCCCTAATGACAATGCCACATGCACAGAGTTTTGTCCTTTAAGACGCGAGAGAGCAAGATAGTGAGTCTGAGTCCAGTAAGCTTCTTTGAACACAAACTTTAATTACTTGAGAGGCAGGTTACCTTTAGAGCTAACGAAACAACAACAACGCGATAGCGACTCTCTTATTATATATAAAATGTTTTTTTTCGTGTAACCCGAGAACTGACACGTGAGTAGTCCGAAGTGATTACATAACCAGTCCAGAAAGTTACATAACAGTTGAGAGTTACATAAGAAAGAAAAAAAGCAAACGTTGATGTCCGGAAGGTTTTTTGCATATCATAACACACAGTACTTTTACAGCTCTGTCCTGGCTGTCTGTTATGGGCTGTGTTTATGTAATTACATTCAAAACTTTGTTAGGGCAGGGCCAGGATTTTCTGACTTTTTCCTATGTATCAACATAAGGTCCACCAATCAATTACATGTACAGTACTTCAGTTCTCTGTGGAAAATGACATTCAGATGTGGAGAAACACAGTCTGTTGCTTTACAATGTTATATGTAAACAGCTTGATGCAAATTGACCTTTTTAATAATAATAATTTTTCTTTATTTGCTTTTGTTTTACTTTTGACTCTTGGGTACACACATCCGTTTGTGTGTAAAGGTTGTTATTTTATACCCCAGGAAATACACCTGTAGCAATGCTATTGCATGTTGCTCAGTAAAAGCCTCAGAGAGCTTCACTGTATATCAGCTCATTGATGCTGATCAATCTGACATTCATCTTGTGTTGTTAGTCACTCCTAGAATTGGTGAGAAGTTCTACTGTAACCACTGCAAGAAAAGTGAGCAAAAGTACCTTCTATGAGCATCAGACACTATATGGTGATATTGCATGTGGATTCTCTAGTCAAAATGTGGAGCTTGAGTTAGACATGGACTCTGATTCAGAAAATGAAGGTGCTCTTCCTTGTTGGGATGATGAAGACAGGCAGTTCTTCTCAGAAGGAGATTCTAATGGTGGTGAAAATGATGTAGATGATGAAATGTTACCAGAGGAGTCCTCAGTGGAAAAACATGAAAGCTCCATGCAATCAGAACGGCAACTCTTGGTTAGTTTATAGAATATTATTGGTTCATACGGCAAACTAATACAAAAAGAGCAGATCATAACATTGCCATCTCTCTTAATGACCCTCATAACATGGCTTTTGCTCTTAAATCACTCTTCTTAGGTAGATTAATCTCTCATAAACCAATAGAAAAGTGTTTTCTGGAGATTACTTTTCCAACTTAAGCTAGGTTTTACTGTTTTATCTTAGGTAAAAATTTAGATGAGGCAAGTGCCTCGTCTTGCCTCAGGCTACAGTGTGGCTACTGCCCTACTTTTATGTGTAAAATTTCTTTTAGTGAAATATTTTGATATTCATTTTATTCACTAGCGATGTAAATACAAGCAGAATGATGTACATGTATACTGAACCTTGAGTACTATTTATTGCTATTGTTTCTGATGTACTGTTATTTCATTTCAGGAGGATGATGTTGAGAACAATACTCAGAGCTTTGAGTATTCTCATGAAATGGAAAACAGTGCAAAAAAAATGTGGTAAACAGAAGGAACCAAGAAGTGATTGCACAGAACTGAGGGCTTTGCTTTTATTCTTACTTCTGTGGCAGGCAATGTTCAAAGTTGCAGACAGGGCTATTGTTCTACTCTTAAAGTTTTTTAAGCTGTTCTTATCTGGTATTGGTAAGATGATGCAAGCAGAAGTTCTTATTACCTTGCCAAGATCATCCCAGAAACATTGTTCATGATTCAAAAAACCTTGGCCTTCAGAAGAACAGTTTTATTAAAAATGCAGTTTGCTTTAAGTGTAAAACTCTCTCTAATTTTGATGAATGTGTTTGCCAAAGGCCAAATGGTGAGGTTGTATCAGCAAAATGCAGTCATGTGAGTCATCCACGCCACCTACACCAAGCCCAAAGGAGGCCATGTGGTTCCGTTCTGATGAAAGTTATGAGGTCAAGAGTAGGAGAGACATTCTTGTATCCTAGGCAGGTTTACTGCTTTAAAAAGGTTACTGATTCATTACAAGACCTTATTAACAAGCCAAACTTCATGGAAAACTATGAAAAGTGGAGAAATTGTTCCACCCAGCTGTCAGACAATGTTCTTGGAGACTGTTTTGAAGGAAGAGTTTGGAAAGAGTTTCAGTATGTGGATGGAGAGCCCTTTCTTGCTATACCAAATAACTTTGCTCTCATGTTGAACATTGACTGGCTTCAGCCCACTCTTCATGGTTCAAAATCCATTTGTGTCATTTACATGGTTGTAATGAACCTTCCAAAAAAGGAACACTTCAAACCTGAAAATCTTATTGTTGTTGGAATAATTCCTGGGCCAAAGGATCCTAAGCATTATATCAATTCCTTCCTGCAGCCATTAGTAGATGACCTTATTGACTTGTGGGATGGAGTTATCTTAGACACAAACATTTCTGGAACTGGTGAGATGTTCTGAGCTGCTATCTTAGCTTTGTCAAGTGATATACCAGCAACTTCGAAATGTGGAGGTTTTATTGGCCATACTGCAAAGAAAGGTGAGTGCTCAAAGATGCACTATAACTAGAGTGTTTTATACAATTTTAATAATAACTCCTTGGTTATTTTTTTTTTTGTATTTGTGTATGTATACCTACCAACTCACATGTCTTGGGAATCAAAAAACTTCGATCTCAAGTCAGCCCTCACCAGCTGACCAATTCCTCACGCCTAGCAGAAAAGTTTGAGCTAATACATCCTCTGACTTTTAGAAGGGAAGTGCTAGAGACGAGGTTGTGTTTTCATGTGTTAGGAAGTTTGGAATTGTTTGGGTGTGCATTTGAAGTCTTTGGATTATCTCCAGATATGATCAGGTTCTCTATCAAAAATCCTGGCACTTGTAGGATAAAAATCTCGCACCCTTGGCTCAAAAAAGGTTGGCAGGTATATGTTTGTTGTGTGTGTAAATACATGCTTGTTGCACTGGCATCATTGTTTATATGGTGTTTTACTATATTTTCAGGATGCAGCAAATGCTTTAAAAAATTTCCAAGAGCATCATTTGGTGATAAACCTGATTTCTCAGGATTTGATAGAGAAAGCTGGGAACAGCAATCTAATGAAGACCATCGAGCATCTGCAGAGAAAGTTTGCTAAGCTAAAACACCAAGTGATGCCCAGAAATTTGCCTCTTCAAGTGGAGCACATTACTCTGTCCTGTTCCAGCTTCCATATTATGATGCTATAAGATTCGCACTGATTGATCCCATGCATAACTTGCCTCTTGGGAGTGCCAAACATGTTCTTAAGACTTGGACTGAAATGGGAATTTTGAGTGAATCTGACTTGGAGAGAGAACAGAAACGTGTCAGTCTTGTTAAGCCACCATCTGAAATTGTGTGCATCCAAAGCAAAATTTCTGAAGGATTTAAGGGATTCACTGGTGACCAGTGGAAGAACTGGGTATGTTTTTACTCCTTTTTTGCTTTAAAGGGAGTAATACCCAGTGGACATAATGGAATGTGGACAGCATTTGTACATGCCTGTCAACTGCTTTGCAGAAAAGTTATCACCAAGGAGGAGTGTATGGAAGCTGACCACAAGCTGATGCGATTTTGTGTTATGTTTAGAAGCCCTCTGCGGGAAGGAGAAGTGCACACCAAACATGCATCTTCATGGCCATTTTAAGGATTGCATACTTGATTATGGACCTGTTTTCTCTTTTTGGTGCTTCTCATTTGAGAGGTACAATGGAATTATGGGAGATTACCATACAAACAATGTTAATATTGGTAGGTATGAAACTTTTCTCTAATAAATTAAAAAAATGAAAATTAATTCTTTCAAACTGGTGTTCCCTTTCTTGACATTTTGATAGAATGCAGTCACGCCATATTCTTGGAAAAAAAAATATGTGAACACTCAAACCTCCCTATTCAAACATATATGTACATGTATACATGTTACATAAATATAAAAGTTTAAAGCAGACAGGCCATTAGGTCTGTGGCAACAAAGCACTTATACAGTGTAGTAGCAAAACTCATTAGCTTTTGACCAGACCTGAATGACCGACTGACCAAACGACTGACTGTCAAACTAAAAACAAATAATAATAAGTCCACAAAAGTATCACATAACTTTTTATTATTATCAAAATTTTATGGTGGACTTAAATTTTAACCTTGCACCTGCCAGAGGCCTGATACCCTGTTTGTGGCATGTTGCTTTGTGTAAGCCTTTGCATAATGCCTAGATGTATCAGAATACATTATGAACCATATGTTAACTGGTTTTCATTTTATTATTCCCAGGAGTTCAAATTATATTTCCAGGAGGCATGGAAGAGTTCCAGCAACTTATGGATTGTGAAGGCAAGCAAAAGGGAACTTTACTAGAAGTAAGTGTCCGTGTCCAGCAGTTCTGCAACATGGTTGAATCTGAAACTGGCAGTCCAGTGAATGTTAACCTTAGTAAATCTGAGACTCAAGTACCACTACCACCAATCAAAAGGGGATGCAATTGAAAGTGATGATGTGAGGAGACTACAGAAGACTTACGAGGCCATGTATGCTGGTGGCAGAATCATCCATGTTTCCAGCTTCTGTGATAAGTTCAAGCACCTTTTATACAAAGGATACCGTTGTGCAGCAGACTCAGCTTGTCACCAACAGCCTTTGATGACTCTAGTAGACCTGCTATCATTAGGGACTTTCTGCAACATGATGTGGTTATCAAAATGGAGAATGGAAAATCTCAAAAGATCACCCACCTTCTAGCATTAGTTTAATGGTATGCTAGGCATCCTCAGTGTAACAGGTATTCAAAACCTGTAGAGATTTGGGCGAATCATTTCGAGTCAGTTATTCCAGAACATGCCTTTTATGAGCCAGTGGGAAGATTCCAGTCTAGCTGTGTCTTTTAAATATCAAGTTCCGCTTCTGCGCCATCAGAAAAAGTTCATGAAATAATACCATTATCAAACTCAGTTAGAGTCTAACAATATGGAGCTTTAATTTATGGAAAGGAAAACAGATTGCAGAAGGTGGATTTGGTGTTGGTACTTTCTCAATGAACATCTGTACATGATTGAGTCTCAAGATACATTTTCATTTCTAGATATTTACATTCTGAAACATTTTCCTAAGTTGGATCATGATAAGCTGAATTGGTTGACAACAGCAATTATTTTGGTTACAGACTGAAATAAATCAGTGATCACATAACATGACATGTTAGATTAATAAGAATATTGTATTTAGATTTTTATGTACTGTCACAATTCAGTCAATTTGCAATTAATGTCATTTGATTATGCTATTGCCAAAAGTGGTTTGCACAAGTAGTTCTTTAATATAGCAATAGGTACCAAATGTATTGTGGGATCATGTACAACAGTTAGTGTATGAGAAGTTATGGTATAACCTCTCAAAATAGCTGTAGTTATTTATTTTTGCACAATAAAATATTGAAACTTTAGTATGGTTCTTTAAGGGAAACCCAAAATATTGCTGTCAGTGTTTCATATAATTTTTTTATCAGTTTTTAAATGTTACATGTATTACAATCCACTGGCTGACTGTTGGCCAAATTGCAATTTTATGCAACAACAATAACAACAACAACAAATTTATCGAAGCATTTCCTAACAGTACATGGCATTACCTATTAGTTGAGCTGAAGAAAATACAATAAAGCTCGAATCATTTTACAAAAGAAGTTCCCAGACATTGTTAGTAATTACGTATCTTTAATATGCTATGTTTAAAAGATGAGCCACTAGGTTGTGCTAAAACGTTTTGTCCTGATAGCTGGGTTGTTGCCTGTTGTCATATATCATATGCCGTGAAGGATAAGATTGCCATCAGCAAAGCAACTGTTGCAAATTATTTTCCAACTTTAATGTTCAAAACGTTAAAAAAATTGGAAAGACTGAAAAAAGCCCTAATAAGTTTAGAATTAACAAATCGGATCGAGTGGCACAAAGTTTCCTTTTACATGAAATTAAAAACAGAAGGTATACTTAACTTTAGTTTTAACACTGAATGCGAAGGCGCAACAGTATAGGCGCGAACAGGTACCCCGCCTTAAGCGATAGGTGAAGGTGCGAGAAGATACTGAAAAAAATACATTCAAGCGAACGCGAAAGCCCGGATAAGCAAAGGAAGGTGAAGATGTATGTGCGTAAATTGATGATCTCCAGAACGTAAACTTTTTAAAAAACCTTGGTACTTGAGAATGGAAGAAGGCTTTGAGACCCACGACTGACGACACGAATTACCAAAGGATAATGAACTGATAGTGAGAGATCGCTAGAGATGTACAACTGAACAGTCGGCCATATGTTCTCCACGCATTTTTAACTATAAAATTCTGAAGGGACAAAAGAGAACAAGCGTTTGTGGTTTCCAAGTAACGTGCTAGGACAAAGGTACACAAATACATTTATTCTACGACAAAATACATCCGTGCCTTTAAGTATCAGACCCTTGATATTCTTGACTTGTCACGACACGCCGTGTCACGGGTGTCAGGAACATGACACTCTCCGACACGCCAAGTTTCCCGACACGTTGCGTTCCGATCTGCGACTCGTCGGGTCAGTCGTGAAATATCACGGCTCCAAAAATTCCACGAAATTACTCATTTCACGCAGTGCAAGGGAAAAAACATATTCCAGCTTCGCAAATCATTGAAGGTTGGGTAAACCATGACACTTTGTCACGCTCAAGACTGTATATTATTTATTATCAGACAAGTTTTGTGCCTTTTCGGTCCTGGATTTGCTTCGGAAATTAACCAAGGGTTTTGTTTCCTTTTTTCAAGTTTCATGTTTAGGCTTGTTTAAGTTATAAACTTAAGTTTTGGAAATAAACACCAAAGTAAATTAGTTCACAACGGGATTAGGGAAAGTTTTTGTTAAAAAAGTTTTTGTTTGAGGTCACTTTCATATTCTGTTTTATATCAGAGCGTTCACTTTTCTTTCCATTTCGAATTCTTGTGTAACCATTTTAAATTTCGTGACAACTAAAAAGGCCTATTGCTAAGGCTGTTAATTTTATGCAGAAAAATGGAGACGAATTTTTCTAAACCGATGCATTTTCAAAGTGACTTTTCCTAATCCAAGTGTTAACGCTTTATAGAAAAAGAAAACAAGAAAGAAGGCAAAACATCTCTGAAATTTGGAAAAGAATTGTCGATGAGGACATTTCCCTCTTGCCTACTATGGTTTCTTTTGTCCAATTATTTTCAGAGCTATTGTAATTTAGAGTATTTTGTATCAATTTCAAGTCTAATTCACTCATGGTATATTATTGTTTCACAGAATCACGCTAGCTCACTCTGAAGGTCTCGTTCCACTATAGACCTTAGATTAAAAAAAAAAAAAAAAAAAAAAAAAGAATTCTGATAGTTTTCAGAATTCATGAGAGGTATATACTGACACAGTAGAGAATGCTGAAGGGGCTCTCTGATTAGCTTGTCAAACTCCGAATATTCTCAGTTTTTCACAGCTGGGAGATTTGCGCGGGATTTGCGCCCAAAAGCATTGTAATCGTTGCAGGAATAATTTAGTTTAAATAGTTAGTTTTTAATTCACTGTGTTAGTATACACCAAAACAATTACTCGCATCAGCATCATTGGTAAATATCATCAGCGGTTTGATAAATATCAACCACTACCTACTTCCACTTCGCTGAATAGTTGTTAGCTATCAAGAATTTTTTAAAGAGGACAGACTTAAACTCGAGCAAGTGGTACACCAACCAATTTTTTACGATGTAATTGTTCTTCCTTTTCCTTATCCGTTTTTTTTTCTTTTTGGAATAAAAGCGCATGCAAAACATCTCGCATGGTATCACGGAATTTCTGAGTGAAATAATTCTGAGTCAAAGTAAACTGAACACTAGATATGAGATTTGTAAATCTTTTCGAGATCGCTTAGAAGGTCCTCATCAACATATTATAGTTTGGAATGTATGGGTTGTCTCGACTGCAAGTCATTTAATTATTTGGGAACCGTGACCGGCAATCAACTCTTGCAATTTCCAAGTGTCTACAAAGATTGAAGTTTTCTAACGATATCTTTTTTTTAAGTTTTAAATTCAGTTTTACTGAGTTTTCAGTTTTTCATTTTTATCTAAATGACAAGTAAAAAAAAACCCTTCGAATGTGCATGTGTACTCAAGATTTACGGCAATTCCGTTTGCGGTCCGCGATTTCAATTTTTGCCAAGTTAAAGCATTCTAAACACTTTTGTAAATTTAAACGACGACTCCGTGAAATGTTAATCCAAGCTGAGACAACTTAAACAAATTTTGTTAAAGGAAAATAGTGTACCGCGAGTAAACAAAACAGTTGGACGACGTTTGAATCAGTACAAACGAAACACGGCTCGATGTTGTTGTCTTTCGATTTCTCCGACTTCAGCCGTGGTGTGGTCTAGCAACGTTATTAAAGAATTAAAAGTTAAGTCCCAACGATGAAAATAAACTTCACCAGTTAAAATCCCACAACTGAATTTATTTTTCATCATAAAAAAGCTCCGCAAGACATTTAAACTGATTTCTTCAAAAGCCTTTATGCACAGACTAGTATGAAGTATTCTTCAGTAGAATGTCATTGTTTACAGATTGTTTTCGTGTTCCCTCAACATCCCAAGTGGTTTACATACGACGGCAAAGCGATGCTTAGCTATCCCGGATTAACGCACGCGAGATTTTCGCTTGTGATCGTTGCAGGGTTATAGGAGTTAAAATAATCTCTTTGTGCTATATTAACTCACTTTTCTCGTATATACTACGAGTACGTTTTGGTAGTGGGGTAAGGCTAGAACCAAAGGAAAAATTAAACATGTTCTAGCTTCGCTAATCATTGAAGGTTGGGCAAACCACGGTCTTTTGTCGCGCTCAAGACTATAAATTCCTTATTTTAAGACAGGTTTTGTGCCTTTCGGTCCTGGATTTGCATTAAATTTTATTCAGAGGATTTTTTTCCTTTCTTCACGTTTCACGTGAAAGGCTTGTGTAATCAACTTTATTTTGTTGGGAAACTCGCCAGTGCAATGTCGTTCACAACGGATTCAGAAAAAAGTTTTTGCTAAAAGTTTTTGTACGAGGCTATTTTCATATTCTATTCTATATTACATCTTACACTTTTCTGTACATAAAATTTTCTTTACTTTTATGACCTCAGAATCTCTCTCCGTGAGCTATGTTATTGCAATCGCTGCGCGCTGGACAAAATCTGTGAAATTTACACTTTCGATCGCTGTCCACACGGGTGTACTGGCCAAAAATCATTTTTGGCTTGTGGCGACGCGAAAAAAGAGAATTGGAGAACAACTGAAAGGGAAGTCGAGAGGACCGCTCTTAGTGAGAGCGGCACTTAATGCAGCTTTTTTAAGATATAACTGATAATGTGCGATATCACCCATGCATTCAAATGTCTGATTTGAAGGTTGGATTACATGCGTTCCTCTTATACCAATATTGAGAAAGACTCTAAACTTACAGCCTGTACAGTCGGGTATTATTGCTGAAAAAGCCTGATGGAAAATTCTTCTACTGGTTGTTGTTTAACCGCCCATCAAAAATAAATTAATGTATTTTCATTTGCAAAGTTCAGTAAGAGCTCTCGAAAAAAAGTTGTTACTTCTTTTCCCATGTTCTGATATCAGGGCCTAATATATACACCTTATTATCATTACAAGATTTTTCGTACATGGAGTTGTCACAACGGAGTATTAAAAAAAGTTTTGTATTAAATAATACTTCTTTCATGTTTATTGTATGCTATATTTACGCGATTTGTTTAAACAACTTTTTTCATATATATATATATAAGGTTATGTAACCAGAAAATCTCAACAAAACTATTTCTGATTCAATACACCTTTTTCAAGTGTTAAATATTCCTGCCACTCCACGCAAAAAAGTAAATCATTAAAAAAGAAGAAACAAGGCAAAAAACTTCTTATTACACTGTAACTGAAATGTTGAAAACACAAATTGTCAATCAGAGTATTTCGCTTTACCCTACTATTGTCTCTTTAGTGCAATTATTTTTAGGGCCACTGTAATTTAGAGTATTTTAAGGGCTTGGCATTAGGTTACAAAAATAAATACCGCATTCAAATACACATTTTATAATCTTCAGGCCAATAGCTTTCCAGTGATGTATAGTCTGCTATGGTTCTGATGAAAACCATAGCTGTTACAAATGATGCAAGCATTTCATTTTTTTTAGGTAAAACCCCGCCTTAAGTCTCATTCATGCATGTAGAGCATTGTTTCAAAAATGAATAAATTAAGGTCACTCTGCAGGTTTAAGAGTGCCCTTCTCGTTCAAATGTCGACCGTAACTTTTCAAACGACAACAATTCAGATAGTTTTCAGAATTTGTGAAAGGTATCTACTGACACAGTGGAAAACGCTGAAGGGGCGCTGTGATAAGCTACTCAAACTCCGAATATCCGAAGCTTTTTACCGCCAAGACATTTGCGTGGGATTTGCGCTTAAATGCTCTACAATCGTTGTAGGAATAAATGAGTCTGAGCAATATTTTAATGCTATATTATCTCAATGTTTTAGTATACACCAAAGCAAATTTCCAACTGCAGGTCATTTAGTTATTTGAGAGCCGTGACCGGCAGTCAACCTCTTGCAATTTCTAATTAAGTGTCAACATCCATCGCTCTGAACTCTGAGACCGACTTGAATCGTCGCCGATTCTTATATAAGCGTAATCACTAGAGTCCTGATTTATCCGTGGAAATGAAAATTTCGGCAAGAGAAGGAGTTTCTTCCATAAAATGTTGTCTCCGGCACATACTTGAGCAGCCATTTCGAATTCTTGTATACTCATTTCAAACTACGTGACCACACAGCTTAAGAGGTTTATTGCTAGGACTGCTCATTTTATAGGGAAACGAAGAGTGGCACATAGTGTTCAGCAGAGGTCAAAGCAAGGGAGAAGCGGGGCTAAGTGTACAGTGCATTAGAATTAGAGGAAAGAGGACATTTGGATAAAACATTACTTAACTGTTCGGTAGATTTGGATTTAATGCCTATTCTGCATAAATAAACAGGGTATAAACTTACAGGTACCACAGCAGGGTGTTTTTCCTAAAAATGCCTGATGGTACTTCCTTGATCTGGTTGTTGTTCAATATCCTAACAAAACATCATTTAAAGGTGGTGTTTAGTACGTTGTACCAATCAGTGAAGGTCAGGAAACGCAAGTAATGCCTACAAACAGACTTTTAGTGTCAATAAGGCGATGCTAACTTTTTAATTTTTCATATTAGAGTCTGCGGTAAGAAAACATGCTATACTATATAACAAAATGACTCTGAGGGTTTTAATTCGAAGCATTGAAAACAATTGTACACTTCAAAATTCCTCTCTACTCCCTCCCTCTCCTCCAATCAACAGTTGTTATGATACATAAGGCATTATGATACATAAGGCTTTACGACACAAACTGACATGTAGTGTAGACCACGTCATAGGCCAGGCGATATTTATTTGTTTTAGGGTAGGGGGTAGGGTAGGTAGAGAAACCAAAAGAAGTTTAAAAGGGAAAATATTGAACTAAGAATACAGAATGTCTGAAATAGGCAGACTACTTAGGCAGAGAAGTATAGGGAAAATTCTCTGTTTTACGACTGGTTGACACGTGCCCCATGTCTGAGTTTCCATACGGGAAACTTAGTTTTTGAACATGCGCAGAGGTGGCCTCTTCGAAATTGAGGTGCCACAAGCCCGCTGAGTTAAGACCTTTATCTATCAGGTTATCAATTTTTACTTAAGTTTTGGTCTTAGTGGAGGGGGACAGGGCGGACTAGGGGGAGGGAGCCCGGGGGAACAGGGAGCGGGACAGACATCTATCTGAGGGGTTTTTTTGTTTTTAACTACGTATAATCCAGTTTAAAGGCGAGTACCCATTTAACTTCCATCGCGTGGTTAACGATACTTTTATGAGCGAGAAAGCTGAAATTTATTCTGAGGCTGATATAACAGCATTAATAGAGATAAAGTTGGATACCCATTTGGTTACACTATAGGTCATGAACGAGGTGACATAAAACAAGCACACGTTTGTCAGTGTCTCGCGAGCTGTAGCAGGCGAAATTCTTCAGCGCACAAAGTGGGTTGGGTACAATAACGTCAGAAGTTACCAGTCTCATTATTTTTCGTTGTGGCAATGAAAACTCATTCCATGAAAGACCTCATTCTGCAAATGCCTTTTGCTAAAGTCATGGAATTACATAACCCCGTGCTACCGGTCTACAAATGTATGTACTACTTTCCGCAGCCAGCCGTAAACTTGTATCTTACTGATAATACTAGAGGTGGGGAAACTAAACCACCAACAGTTGCATTTCCCTTCCTATTTATTTACCCAAAGTTTCCTGCAAAAAGCGCAGGAAATGGCACTCCGAGAACCTAGAGTTAAACATTTTATGTAAGACCATGCCCCCTGACCACTGCCTTTAAACGGTCTGCTCCGCTCGATTCTACCTTCTCGTACGTTCCCCTTAAAAATCTCACGCTACACCCGGAAGATGTCAACTTCTCGAAGAAATTGGAATAATTTTACGACGTAATAACTAGGCGAACAATAACGTACAATTATACCCATCCAGCGCTCAAAAATACAAATGCATTAACAATTCATCGGCGGTGTCACTGTACCGCCATAATTCGTAATTTCGTTCTTTGGTCTATACGCGCATTCCTTGAGGCCATAAGGTTTATCAGATGTGATATATTATTACGACCCTATTAAAGCCACTATCACGATAACAACAAGATTTTTTAATATCATAATTCTCCGCGATGGATAATTAATTAGATAAACTAAAAGCAGGGAATAAGACAGGAGTACCAGACGTTACGTTTGGCTTTCGTATTTGATTTCTAAATGGTATAATACGTTTTGCCGCAGTTTGCAAGTTAAATCCATTTTTTAGATACTTTTACATTTAGTTTCCGCGTCTTTATGACTTTTGTTACCTTTGTTGGTCAACATTTATGGCAATTCCGTTTCCTGTCCGCGATTTCAACCTTCACTTGATAGTTTTTGGCAAGTTTAAGCACTCTGAACACTTTCTGTAAAATTTAACGACGACTCCATGGAAGCACGTCATTGTTTAAAAAATTTTTTCGCGTTCTCTCAACATCGCAAGTAGTTATACATGACGGTAAACCGATAAAAAAGTGTGCTTCATTGCTTAGCTATCCCGGAGCAACGCACGTGAGATTTGCACTTGTAAAAGTTGCAGGCTAATAGGAGTTAAGATTAACTCTTTGTGCTATATCATCTCACTGTTTTCGTCTATACTACGAGTACGTTTCGGTAATAGGGTATGGCGAAAACCAAGGAAAAAAAAATTGTTCCAACTTCGCAAATCATTGAAGGTTGGGCAAACCATGACCCTTTGTCACGCACAAGACTATATTTTATAGAATATATGAAGCTCTTACTACGATGGTATTCAACCAATTACTCTGGGAATCGCATATTATTACATCCTTAGTTAATGTGTGACGCAAGTATCAGTCAATTTGGTCGACTCTTGTCAATCAACAGTGGCAAATAAACGACTGCGTTTTTAGACTTTTCGATTCATCCAAATATTTGACAACTTTGAGGTCAAATATCTCCCCTTGCCAGAATGGTGTAACACTAATCTTAATTCCCCTTTATAATCCATCATTTTATCTCTGAAAACCATCAAAAAAATATTTGGGAACTACCGAATTTTTCTCTTGGTTGCCATTTAAGATCTGCGACTGTGACAAGTTCCTCTCAACTAAACCTGTCACGCAATTCTGGCTCTAGCTGGTCACTTGACCAAATGAACCTACATTTTTTGCTCTTCATACAAAATGATTGATCAAAGAAAGCTAAAAAATGTGAAAAACTTTCGAGATTTTTCGTAGGAATGGAAAACTTCACATTTAGAGAGATGCATGTAAGCGAAAAATCGATGGGAAAATCGTAGCGTTTTTTTCTTTTGTCGTTTATTACTTTGGAGATTTGCTAAAATCAGCAATTAAGGCTCTTGTACAGAACAAAAAATTCATTAGTCTGTAATTTGATTAACTGTCATCATTATTGCACAGTTCACAATGAGGAAACTGTGACAGAAAAGGAGATTTTAAAGTCATATGTCGCGTGCTTGTTGACGTCCAAGTTCATGTGTGTAAGAGCTTCGTTTTTTAAGACCGCGGATGACGGGAAAATCGGCCCCCTCATTTGAAAGGAAATATCAATAGCCCCATAAAATTCATTAACTGCGCCATGTGTCCAGAAAATAGGACTGGAAAATGTTTTTTCCACTTTCCACCATCAAAAAATTCCACGCAGAAATAGTATTTGTAGCGTGACTGCGTGACCTTTCATGAGAAGTAAAAGTCTTTTTTTACAAGAAAGCACTTCTAGAAAGTTCCTAATCCTTCTGTCATTTCCTTTGCCTGTTTTCTACTGCAAATATCGTCTGCATTTGCTACTATTTTTGCTGATTGTCATGACCTTTCCTTCGTACGCGTGCGAGCCAGTTGGTATACAGCACCCTTTCTAGTTTTATTGTGTGGCGTTGGGCCAAGTTGTGTACGTCTGGCTCGAAAGATATCTGCACACTGCAACACAGGTTCCTATGTTTTCTCCTTTATCTTTATTTTTATTTTTATTCTCTTTCCTACACTATCACACATGTATGTTATTTTAATTCCGTTAGCGCGTTCCCTGAAAGTAGGCTATGAAAAGTCAATATTGACCAGAACTGAAAACTTTTCTATCAATATTTGTTTCTTGAAAGAACCCCTGTTATTTATGAATTTTTTTCTCAAGAGAATGTGTTTTTATTTGCTATTTATTTCCATTAGAACATGAAACTAGGTCCGTTAAGTTTTCTTGTTTCGTAACTCCCAAAAGCTGTGTTTGCAACAACATCAATTGAGAAATCAAAAGCAATTTCGCCCGAAAAATCCGCAATTTCTCATTCTTAATCAATTTTACAAGTCATGCAATCAAACGCCGGCAACACTCGATCGAGAGAGATGTAGATTTACATGTAATAATAGAATGCTTGAGAAAAAACGCAGATACTTTACGACCGAAGGAAGCAAATAATCATAGAGATCTGCAGATTATTCTGAAATTGTTATTTAGCAGACAGCAGGAACAACGGGCCTGTAATTCCTACAAAAAGCCTGCGGGTCACGCAACAGATGTTAGTCTTGGGGAGTTCTGCATGGAAATGTTCGATGGCGGTAAGTGACAACGACAACACTATTTTAATTTTATTTTCGGGATAGAAACACAGTTTTTAGTTTGATAGAGCTATTGATATTTGCTCTCAAGCGAGAGTGCAGACTTTCTCGTCTGTAGAAGCCGAAGTTGTAGCACGCTGGAACTTGAAACAAATGTCAACCGACACGCAGCGTGTGACTTTACAATCCCCTAAAACTAGTAATGATGATGATAAGCAATCAACTTATAGACTGATGAATGCTTTGTGCCGTGCAAAAGCCATATTTGCTGATTTTAGCAATTTCGCACATAGTTTTTCATAGTATAATTGAAGCGTTATTGATTTCCGTGATTTATCCTGTTGCTTCATGTTTGAATAATTTTTTCATTCTGTCATAAATGGTTTTTGGGCTTCCGCCCCACTTTACCTCCGACTCTTTCGGCCATGCTGCCTTTAAAGGTCTTCAATTAACAACAAGAGAGAAGAGATTTCTATTTCTTTTTCTCTTGTCTAAGTAACCGGGATTTATATTATCCCCACGCGAAGGACCTCATTAAATCTTCTAACAATTTTTCATTAACAATCTACTTTGCAACAAAGCCTTGTTTCGTTATTTATTAATATTTTTCTAGGATATATATTTATTAATATTTTTCTCTAGACATGTCACCTGACCTAATAACTGAATAGTATCTTGTGATATCATCAAACTAATTTTCTCCAAATTCAATGACTTCCGTGTAAGTCCCAAACGACAAAATCTTTGTGACTCTTGTTTTTATACCTACATTCACTTTATATCAACACGATATTTGTTAAAGCTGGTGCTTATGTGGTCTTGCATCTGAGTACTACTTTTACAATAACTTATAAGTTACTGAAATACTTAATACTGAGCGCTAAATACCGAGGTCATTGAAAATATAAAAAATCGTCATTACTTAAATCACAAAGAATCAAACGCCGAAGTGTGTCAGCATTTTCCCATATTCTAATTCATTTTCCTTACATTGAGCTGCCAAGCTGAAGCACCAAAAAAAAAATAAATAAAAGTATTTGCGGCAAAAAAGAAAAAAAAAGCACTAATATCTTTTTTTTTATGCTTCATTGTTCTAGCAACATTCGGACCAAATTACGCGGATTCCGTCAATCAGTCTATATTTAAAAAGTAAATATGGCTGCCCAACCTTCCTCCCCTTCCTTCCTTCCACCCTAATGCTCGGAGGCTAGTTAGGCTGAGAACTGATGGACTGGGTGGATACATCATAAAATTTATCTGATTGATGACTAAAAAGCCTAGCCTTAGCTATTGATATTTTTTAAAACAATAATACACTTTGTAACTTTAATGAATATGTCTGATCATTGCAATGTTGTAACTATTACAATTATCTCTGTAATTTCCCCTCATCGTCTCTTTGCATGGCCTGCATGATTAAAATTAGAAAAAAAAATAGTCTTCACTTTTGACTTACAGCCATCCTAGATTGGTATTGTTCATAAATATGTCTTTTGGCAAATTCTCCAACTGGTTGTTGTCCAAGTATCTGTCAACAAATGACAAAAGTTATCGTTCGTGTAACAAGTGTTCAGCCGCATTACTGATATAAACATCTTATCGTTACCACCAATATCTTCAAATGGCTAGAAATGTTTTTGGTAAGAACCCGGGTTGCTGCGACTGCAACGTATTTATATTTTCAGGTAAATCTGTCAACTCCATTATTTAGTTATCTGCGTAGTTATCTTTTAAGACATCCATCTATGAGTTAGCCATTCGTAAATCTATTATTTTCAGCAGAATGAATTTCAATGTCGTCATGGGAATCAACATGATGTTCGAGTTTCTTGAGCGGGTTCTTCCTAACAATATGAAATAAAGGGAGAACGTATTTGAAATAGCTTAGACATTTTTCGTAATTTTTTGCAATTTTTTGCAATTTTTCAGATTGATCTCGCGAACGAGCTTCCGTGAACCAAGCAACTTGTTAAAATTTTCTTTTTGAAGAGTTAGTTCGGCAAGATAACGAGCTATTTCGTAGAACAAAATGAGTTTGAGGGTTTCTTTTTTTTGTTGGAGGCATTGAAAACAACTGAACACTTTTAAATTCCTCTCTTCTCCCTTTCTCTCCTCCAATCACTTGTTGTTGTAATACATAAGGCTTTACGATATGAAATGACATCTAGTGTAGACCTCATCATAGGCCAGGCGATACTGACTTGTTGTATGTTGCGGGGTAGGGTAGGTAAAGATACAAAAAGAAGTTTGAAAGGGAAAACACTGAACTAATGATACAGAATGTCTGGAATGGACAGACCTCGGCAGGGGAGTATGAGGAAAATTGTTATAACTGTTTGACGCGCTGCCTAGTCTAGGTTTCCATACGAGAAACTTAAGTCTTTGAACATGCACAGAGGTGGACTTCCATGATTTTTTTTTTCTCCTTCCAAATTGAAGTATTCGTTAATAGAAAGTCGTCGTTTACAAACTTTTTTTTCGTATTCTCTCAACATCCTAAGTGGTTTGTATACGACGGTAAACCGATAAAAAAGTGTGGTTTATTGTTTAGCTTTTCGCCTCCCGAAGCAAAGAGAGACGTGAGTTTTGGGCTTGTAATCGTTGCAGGGTAATAGGAGTTACAATCATCCCTTTCTGCTATATTATCTCACTATTTTTCTATATACTACGAGTACGTTTCGGTAGTCGGGTAAGGTTAATACCAAGTTCCAGCGGCGCCGCAATCATTGAAGGCAAATTTAGACAAACTTCACTTGAAGTATAAAGCTGTTTGACACGAAAATGTCGCAAGGGAGTCGACGTTTAACAGAAAACATGACGCCTTAATTTTTTGTAAACTTTGTTTTACGAAAATGACTTTAGTTCTCAATAACTCGAGTGCATTTTAATAATCTACTTATTAATTTTTTAAATCTTTTTTTTTTTTCGGTTTTCGTTTTTTAAGGCCTGGTTAAGTAATAAACTTTAATTTATGAAAAAAAAATCGCCAATGCAAAGTCGTTCACGATGGGATTCGGAGAAAGTTAAAAAGGTTTTTTTTGAGACTACTTTCATATTTTATTTTTATCCAAAATCTTACAGCCTCGCAAATTATTGAAGGTCGGGCAAACCACGACTCTTTCTCACGCTCAAGACTACATATATATTCTCTATTTGAGACGACTTTTGTGCCTTTTCGGTCCAGGATTTACTTTGAACATTAAACAAGGGCTTTGTTTTCTCTTCTCACGTTTCCCACGATAAGAAAGTAACAAGACCTACTGCTCGAAAAATACAAGACTCAAACGCGAATGTGGACAAATTTGGGTTGAAGTATAAAGCTTTTTGTCGCAAAAATGTCGTAGGAGTTAACGCTCAACGAAAAACGTGAGGCCTTAAAAACTCTAGTACATTTTACAGTTACTATTACCATTTTTTTCTTTTTTCTTTTTAAGGCTTGTTTAAGTAATAAACTTTAATTTATATAAAAAACATCGCCAATGCAAAGTCTTTCACACTGGGATTTAAAGACGGCTTTCGTTCAAAGGTTTTTGTCGGAGGCTACTTTCATACCCTTTTTTACACTATATCTTACAATTTTTCACGCAAAAAACTTTCTTCATCAAATCTCTTAAAAAAAACAAAGAACAGACAGTTTCTCTGGTTCAATATTGTAAACACTTGTCTTCCACAAAATATTCCTGCCACCCCTCACAAATTTAAAAAAATTTCCTCCAAAAGGCTTGGAAAAAGGACATAACGGCAACAACCCTAATTTAAGCGTTCGAAAATAATGGATATCAGCGGGGAGAAAAGCTCTCTCCCATTACTTGGTTTTTTTCCCTATCAAAAATCATTATCAGGATTTTTATTTCATGATCACCAAAAATTTCTGGGTACCGTTGGTTTAGTTCAAATGCACCTTATCGAGCACGACCGCAATTAAACACAATTAAGTTTTGCGATCTGTTTTAGATATATTCCAGTATATAATATCATTTTTCAAGAAATGAGGTTTTTTCACAGGTTTTATGTTGCCCGTATCACGCCTACATCCACTTTATTAGAAATATAACCAGTAGCGGTTAAATTGAATTACGGTTATAGGGACCCGGATATCTGTATAAAAACTTTACAATTCAACAGGAGTTCGCCCTATATTGAGGTGTTTACCAGAAGTATTTTGTTAGTCCATTGAGCGCGAGGTAAGATCATTCGGAGACGCTCGAAAGTTGGGTTTCGAATTAGGAAAAGTTCAAGTCCAAAGTTTGTAATTTTATGGCAAACCGTGACATTGTTTCATAGACGCTTGAAGAGGAATTAAAGGTGCATGACACTTTTTGAACTCTCATTCTTAGTTGTTGCACTTCGAGTGTTTTGATTGGCTCATTCAAACTGGGCTCGGTTAAATTGAACAAGGCTACGGTTGTCACTAGGCTGATTTTTTTGAATTTTTTTTTACTTGATAACTAGAATAGTTAAGAAAAAGGGAAGGGAGGAGGAAATTCCATCCTCGAATGATTAATTTAACAAGTTTGCCTTCAAATTGCTCTTTGACAATCTATTTGGCGAACGAATTTTCCTAAACCGATGTATCTTTAGGTGGCTTTTCCTAATCCAAGTGTTAACGCGGTTCTATTAGGATATAAACCATAATATGCGATAGCACCCACGTATTCAAATATCTGCTTTGATGGTTGGGTTCCATGCGTTCCTCTAATACCAATATTGAGAAAGACTCCAAACTTACAGGTGGTACAGCTGGGTATTGTTACTGAAAATGCCTGATGGTAAGTCCTTCAACTGGTTGTTGTTCAATCGCCTATCAAAAATAAGTAAATGTATTTTCAATCGCATAGTATGCGACAACAAAGTTCAGAGAATAACAGTCCTCTAAAAAAGTTGTTTTATTTTTTTCATACTTGGATAGAAAGGCCCAAAATATACACGTTATCATTACGTAATTATTCGTATATTGAGTTGTCACAACGAAATAAAGACAACGATTATGATATATACATATAGAAATATATGTATATATATATATAAGTTAAAGAATTAAAGAGGACGCGTCGATTCTCTGTGACTCTGAGTTTCGCGCCTGAGCGTTCATGAGACAACTTTCTGACGAGCGCTTAGGCGCGAAACTCAGAATCACAGAGAATCGATGCGTCCTCTTTAATTCTTTAACTTATGTATACTTAGCTCTGCTACCAAAACATTGGGCACTTTATGCCAAGGTAGACTCTGACCCCACATTTAAATATATATATATATATATATATATATATATACTAAAACCAATAAAAGACGAAAGTCTTCTTTTAACCTTTACTTTACTTTTGCGCTACGCGTTTCACCGCTGTTGGGCTCTTCAGGCATAGCAAAGTGTGTTTATTGACTTGTTACGTCACTGATCTAATTGTAATTATAATAATAACGGCTATTGTAATTCGAAGCGCGCGCGAGCAATTAGCGTAATTTCAAGTCATTAGGAACGAGTTTATATTTCGAAATAAAAAACCTCTCTTTGTGCTTTCTCATGACCTCGGAGGGGCTAAGAATCTTGTAAAACGGAACTGAGGGATCAATCCCGCAACACATTCATCTATTTGCTTGCTGACTCCCAGCATACGTGTGTGTGGGTCTCTAATTTGTTGTTTATGAACTGTCACTCTATTTCTCAGGACATCACCCGTTTCTCCTATATAATTATGTCCAAATCCTGCACATGCATGTTATTACGTAAATCAAGTTCGTTGAGGTGCAGTTCATCGAGTGTTTTATCCGAAATGTTTCATTCGTGGCGGAGAAGGTGAGTTATTTACCCTGTTTTAAATAAGGGCATGTTCCGCAACGTTTTGTTTCGCAAATTTTAATAACTTCCGGATTAATGTCCTTTTGCTTGGAGAAATAGGAGTTTGTTAGCATCTGTTAACAAAGTTTTCTACAATGTCATTTAAAAGCGTTTTCAAAGCCATTACCACCTGTTGAAGAGCCAAAAACGAACAAAAGCGTTTTTGAAAGTGAGCCATAGGTTCTTCCCTGTTTCGAAATGAACTACAAATTCTTGGAGAGGCATAAAAGCGAGAAAATCCAGTGAACACGGCCCAGAAAATGGCAAGCAAAAGTTCAACCATACAAGACAAGAAGCGACAACGGAGGAAGTGCCAGGGTCGATTGTCATATATACAGAAGAGGAAATAAATATTTTTAAACGCGATGTTTAACTTTCAGCGCTTTTACTTGAGCACTTCATTTCTTTCAGTTTTGCCACCAAAAAGGTAAAAGATGTAAATCATTTTCCTTCTCGAGCAAATGATTTGGAAGATTTGAACAAAGATGTTAAAGATAGACGGCTTGTAAACTCAGTTAAATACACCTATTATCCTTATTATAGTGTGAAGCTTGTTTAAAAGGTTGAAAACAAATGTAAAAACAAGCACAAGGTACAAATAAAGTCGTCGAAGATTCAACCGTGTACGACTAACCATACAAAACTAACTTTACAGTTATCGGCAAAATATAGGTTCATTCTATGCTTAAGTCACAAAATCCGCGAAACCTCCTTTGTGTAATATATTTGCCTCTCTTTTGTGCCAGCCTCATGTATTTTTTTTAAACTTTAAAGATCGTATGCTCGTAAGTTTGCTTTTGACAATCTCAACTTTTTTATTAAAAAGGATTTTCCGTCAATTGTCGCCCATTTCTATATTAGGGCAGTTATTAGAGTGGTTATTTTCTGCGTGAATATAAAAATGTCGGCAAGAGGAGAAGGAATTTCGTCCATAAAATGTCGTCTGCGGTGCGTACTTGGGCAGCCATTTCACATCCTTGTTTACTTACAGCATGATACCGGTGTACAAATGTATGTGACAGTTTCCGCAGCCAGCCGTAGAATTGTGCCTTACTGATAATACTAGAGGTGGGGAAACTAAACCACCAACAACTGCATTTTTCTTTATTTGCCTAAATTGCAAAAAAAAAAAAAAAAACGCAGGAAATGACATTTCCGAAACCCTAGATTTAAAAATGTTCTGTCAGAGCATGCCCCCAGATTTCCTAGTTTGGACGGCCTTCACCACTCGATATTATCTTCTCGTGTGTTCAAAAAAAAGTTTCACGCTACACCTGAAGGATGTCAACTTCTCGATCGGTATATTTTTACAATGTGATAACTGGGCGAACAATAACGTGCAATGATAACCATCAGCGCTACGCTCAAAAATACAAACGGTTTAACAATTTATCGGCAGTGTGACGGTAGCGGCGTGATTCGTAATTTCGTTCGTCGCTACCTACGTGCATTGCACGAGGCTAGAGTTCGTCGAATGTGATATATTATTACGACCATTATAAAACCACCAACACAATGTTAACGAGACTTGTGAAAATCATAATTCCCCGCGATGGATATTCGATTAGGACAACTAAAGGAGTACCGAAAGTCACGTTTAGCTTTTCGTATACACAACGAGTTGGTTTCGGTAGTAGGGTATGGCTAATACCAACACTGTGTGAAATAAGGCGTATCGCAGTGCTGAAATTCCACGATACGGATCCGTATTCTTCGAGGATACAGACATACCCGGACGTACCCTGTTCCAAGACATGCGACGGACTTAACCCGTGGCATAAAAAATCCGATTTCAGGATACGTCATTGAAACGCGGCGTATGGAAACCCGGAAATTTCCTTACACTTTCAGATTTGCCGCAAATAATGGCGTACCGTATACGAGCGCGCGGTCAGTCAAATTGTGTCTTTCTAAAAAGTTGTCTTTTCCACCGTGCGAACAGTTTCACTCGGCATTCTTGTCCCGAAATTCCACGGTACTAGACGAATCGATCTGTATTCTAGAACCCGATTTTCCACGGCACAACGAGAATCGCGTAGTATTTAAGAACCCGCAATTCCACGGTAGTAGACGAATCGGTCTGTGTTCTAGAACCTGGTTTTCCTATCAGAATGGCTTGATATTCGAGAACCCGAAATTTCTCGGTACTTGAAGAATAGATTCGTATTCTAGATTTTGATATTCCACGGTACGAGAAATTTCACTCGGCATTCTTGATCCACACCACATACTATCAGGTGTTCTTGGAAAAGCAACGACTTCTCCCGATAATTTTGCATCCTCTTACTAGTGTATTTTTCTCAGAACCTTTACTCTATAAAACAATAAATTATTTTAATATCTAATAAATAATACTCAAAACGGCCAATTTACAGAATCTATTCCATCATGTGATGACTAACAACTAATGCCCTGTTCACACCAATTTAAACAAGTTTCATTAAACGTGGTTTTTTTAAACATGGTTTTATAAAACATGTGTTGCTCAAGAACCGTTCACACTGCAGACTGGGTTAGGTAATGCGCAGCCTCGTTTTGATATTAATTGTTGCCAACAAAATTAAAGACGCAATTCTATGTTATTTAAGGTTTCTTCCCACAGATTTTTGAACTGTTTGCAATAGCTGCCAGATTATGTTCCAATCAAGATGAGAGAGAGAGAAAGTGGCATCATTTGTTAATTTTTCAATTTGTGAATCCAGATAATGCAATATGCAAAAAAAAAAACATTTCGTGAGTTAGGGTTAAAAAGGAACCATTCACCCTAATACCCATAAACCACCTTGCCATTCTGTCAAATGAACTGAATTAAAAACAGAAGGCAAAACATACAAGTTATGTAAATAAAGAACACTTAGGCATTAATTTAGTCCCACAGTGACTGTAGCCGTCTGTTTGGCCTCCTCCGGATTGTGACAGGGCTGGTGTCCAACATATGCAAGGGTTCCCCATCGCTTTCATCACCACTGCAATGTTGTGGGGACGGTGGGGAGGGAGGAATCCTATTTTGAGAAGGAGACCTCTCAGGAAGGAGCACCCATGCAGGTGAGGAAGTTGGTAGACTGTGTGTGGATGGCTCTCCTTCTACTCTTGTATTTTATGGATGTGAGCTTCAGGAGGAAGATGGCTGTTTGTCAAGAGAGGAGATAGCTGTGGACTACGCCACAGTGGTGACCTCACAACCCACACATCCTCTTGACTGCCCTCACCATTCTCCTTGCCACTCATGAAATTTGCATCAATTTATTGCTGAGCAGTCTTCTCTGCTTTATTTCTTCTGTCAGGTGGATTGTCAAGGTATTGTTGTCTTTTTATTTCATAATATCTTGACACAGCACCTGGTACATAAAAATAGTATTAGGTTAATTGCTTATTATTTATTTATTACCCAAATTCACGAGAAAGTCTTTGATGAGAATCTTGTCCTAACATTGAAAGCTACTTTTCTCAAATTTATCCATTCGGGGTCTTCTACTAAAGGTAGGCACAAGACAGGTTACGCACCTCGAAAAGCTCTGTTTTAGGGTACTCTAGACAACAAACTTTCAGATGAATTAAACAAAAGTTTAAAAAATTTCTTACAAGGTGACCACATTTTGTTGGACCAGAAAAATAAATTGCATGCACACTCTAGTAGCACATTTATGTATGTACTTTAAAGAGAAAATCATATGAACACATCACTTACACTTGATAGTTGACTTTTCATAGTCATTGTTTTCCTTTTCCAGTTCCTTACAAAGAAATCCTTTAACAGCACTGTTGTGGGCAGTATCAATGCTACAAAGGAATGTTATAGTAGTAATGCTTTGTTAGAGAGGTACATAAAGATGAACAAAATTAAATATAGGTTTAAGTTAGTGACCAAGCTTGTTTGGAAGGTGATAAAATTTTTGTGTGTTTATGAACTGAGACTTTGTCAAGATCTGTGAAGATGTAAAAAGTAAACAAGGCCAATTGCTCAGCATCTTGACTAAAATAAGATATTCACATGGCCAACAAAGTTTGCTTGTAGGAAAATTCTTGAGGGAAAATCACAGACAAATAAAATCCTGTCTTCCCCATTTGCCAGCCAATCGCAAAAAATCAGGGAACTTTGCAGAGAGCCGGAAACAAGTCACTTCAAGTTGTTTTAAATGACAGAAAAGACCACAATACACAAGAACACAGGCTTCTCCATCTCCTCGCGGTTTGCTTGGATCAAAATGGAGGACTATTAAGCATTGTGTAAAATCTCTTTTTGTCTCGTTAAAGTAATCCTTTTCAGTCACAAGTAAGCAAAGCTTTAATTTGTCCTGCAAATTTTAATGTGGCTTCTTGTTCTGAAATGTGCCACCCCTCTAGGAGGGACAATCTCTTAACTTTGGTTGTCCTTTTTCCCCACCTAGAAAGGGAAATTAAGTTCTTTGACTACACCCTTTGCAAAGTCCCCTCCCTTAACCAAGGTTCCCCCCTCAAAATTAATTATAAGAACATTAACGTTTCTTATAAGAACAGTGTATGTGGAATCAAAGGTGAAAAGTGAAATAAGGGAGTTAAGTTCAAATTCTAATAATATCATGGGTAACAAATTATGCTTACAATTGTGTGGTTTAAAATTTCTAGCCAGAAGACAAGATGTTTTATTTACAAAAACAAACAACTTAGGGACAAATTAAGAAATAAATGTTTAGTCATTTGTCTCATGACATAGAGTCAGGCTATCAAAAGTTTGACAGCAGTGTTTCCTACTGCTACACTGCTAGTCTTTGTCAGGCAGCATGTTTGAATGTTTACATGTCGCTATATGTAGTACTTTGGTGTTTTGTCATTGGTACGTTGTAGTACTTTGTCCTTGGTGAATTTCAATCCTCATTATTATTCCTACTAGCAGATGTTATTCCCTCATAGGTCCGCTTTGTTACTGACCGGCTGTGATGCTTTTTAACTGTAGCCATCCACACTTCAGAAATTTTGATCCCACTCTCTCTATTGATGTTATTAGGGTAAAGTTTTATGTGGATGGCTTCTTAATCAATAATGAGAGCAGAATTTAAATTCCTTAAGCATGGATGCCCACAATCAAAAAGCATAACAGCTAGTCAGTAAAAAAGCTGACCTACGGGAGAACAACATCTGCTGGTTGGAATAATAATGAGGATAAAAATATCCCAATGATGGAGGGCCAAAACGTACCAATGACAAAACACCAAGGCGCTACATATAGCAACACATAAACATTTGACTTCATCACCTGATGAAGAAGACTAGCAGTGTAGCTGTCGAAACACCCAATCAAACTTTTGATAGTCTGACTCTAAATCATGAGAAAAATGATTAAATGCTCATTTATCTATTTAACCTCAGTGAACAATAACATCTACTTTAACTTAAGGACATTTTGGTAAATTATTACAGAAAAAAACAATCTATACTGAACTATGTGAAGTAACCTTTTTCAGTAGCTTTCAAACTAAATTGCAGAAGTTGATTTTCAGGCACTATTGGCAAATGATGTTTGACATTCTCAAAACTTCATACACTGGAGCAATCTTGGAGGCCGCCCCCCGAGTATTTATTATTCTCGGCTTAGTTTCAAACAAGCCATATGACATGCGGTATTAACATCACAAAGAAGGGAATACTGTCCCACAAGCTTAAAATACTTCCCATGCCAGAATCGAAGCTTAAAAGGAAACGCCTATTGCTGCAGTGCTGGAACAAAAATTGCACAAACCTTTAGTTGCTTTGGAACAGGCCCACGAAGGATATTCTCCTTCTCAGTCGACTGAGGATGGCGATCGAGCTTCTGTCGTACAGTCTGTAGTTCGGTCTTCACCTCAGCCACTTCTTTACAAGCGTTTTCCAGTTCCACGCTCAAACTGTATAGTTTGGCATTTTGCCGCTTTACTATATCCCCCAGTTCTTTGATTGTGTCGAACAACTGTCGAATTTCTCGGTTTGAGACCACCAGGTTCTCCCGATTTCTAATAGAATCTTCTCGTAAAGGCTCTGGATGGGATGGAACTGCACTTGATCGAGCGCCGGTTGATGAGTTTGAGCCGAATGGTCGTCGACTCAAAGTGGTACTGGTATTATCACTCCGAAAGAAAGTTGCAGCCACATCGATATCAAAACTAAAACCGTCCAGCGAAGATTATGTGACGCGTCCACTGGTCGAGCGACGCTCCTCTTTCCCTATTATTTCGTCTGAGCGACACGTAAGCCAATAATCTGCTTCTAGAGCAACCACGTGAGTAAGACTAACCAATAAGCGCTTTCTCATTGAATGTCACCCATTTTGTCGCCACGACTGTCGGCACTTAACTCGGTAGCATATTAATAGTTGCTGAGAGTTCTTCACCAAGGCAGCATAATAGGTGAAAGTACGGATCAATTGAGAAGGAAATTTTGTGAAAACTGCGCTTCTTGGTTTGGGGAAAGCTTCTATTATGATCACATATGTGAAAAGTCCAGTTTGCAGAGATTAAACGTGAAAGGTGAGTTGAGTTAATAATGATGTTGATCTTTCTGAAAGACGGATTCACAACATAGGTCGACGATAGTTGAAATTCCTGAAAAGTTTTCTTCAGTCCTCATAATGTTTTAAGCCCGGGTCGCACAAGATATAACACTCTTGATTATTTGCGATGGTTCAAAGTTAAGCCGTTTTGAGAGAAGGAAGAATCTAGTTCTGCACGGGCTGGACAGAACTGAAAAACCTCTGCGCATGGTAGAGACTCGCGCGTGGGGGAAACTGGGGACGACAACGTTAAACCATCGCAACACGTGCGTGAAATGGCGGAATTTTCGAAAAAAAAAAAATGAACAGCGCCATTTTTTACTCCGGTTAAGACTTAGGTAGAACTTGCGCGCTTAAAACCTTCACCAAAGACCGACTGGTAAGAGTGCTAAGACATATCTCCTAAACACAAACCAAAATTTTACAGTAAAGACAAGAGTCAAAGATCTCTGCTGGAACATCTGAAAGCATTACCAACCTTTTTTATAAATAGTAACTATCACCTGTAATATCAATTAAGCTCGGCTGTAACAGGTACTATGGGTTACGGGTTACAACCCCTAATGACAACGCCACATGCGCAGTAATTTTACAGCTCTGTCCAGGCTGTCTGCTATGGGCTGTGTTTATGTATTTACATTCAAAACTTTGTTGGGGCAGGGCCAGGATTTTTCTGACTTTTTCCTATGTATCAACATAAGGTTCACCAATCAATTACATGTACAGTACTTCAGTTCTCTGTGGAAAATGACATTCAGATGTGGAAAAACACAATCTGTTGCTTTATAATGTTATATGTAAAAAGCTTGATGCAAATTGACCTTTATAATAATAATAATTTTTCTTTATTTTCTTTTGTTTTACTTTTGACTCTTGGGTACACACATCCATTTGTGTGTAAGGGTTGTTATTTTATACCCCAGGAAATACACCTGTAGCAATGCTATTGCCTGTTGCTCTGTAAAAGGAGCCTCACTGTATATCAGTTCATTGATGCTGATCGATCTAACATTCATCTTGTGTTGTTTAGTCACTCCTAGAATTGGTGACAAGTTCTACTGTAACCACTGCAAGAAAACTGTGAGCAAAAGTACCTTGTACGAGAATCAGACACTATATGGTGATATTGCATGTGGATTCTCTAGTCAAAATGTGGAGCTTGAGTCATGGACTCTCATTCAGAAAATGAAGGTGCTCTTCCTTGTTGGGATGATGAAGACAGGCAGTTCTTTTCAGAAGGAGATTCTAGTGGTGGTGAAAATGATGTAGATGATGAAATGTTACCAGAGGAGTCCTCAGTGGAAAAACATGAAAGCTCCATGCAATCAGAACAGCAACTCTTGGTTAGTTTATAGAATATTATTGGTTCATACGGCAAACTAATACAAAAAGAGCAGATCATAACATTGCCATCTCTCTTAATGACCCTCACAAAATGGCTTTTGCTCTTAAATCACTCTTCTTAGGTAGCTTAATCTCTCATAAACCAATAGAAAAATGTTTTCTGGGGTTTACTTTTCCAACTTAAGCTAGGTTTTACTGTTTTATCTTTGGTAAAAATTTAGATGAGGCAAGTGCCTTGTCTTGCCTCAGGCTACAGTGTGGCTACTGCCCTGCTTTTATGTATAAAATTTCTTTTAGTGAAATATTTTGATATTCATTTTATTCACAAGTGATGTAAATACATGCAGAATGATGTACATGTATAATGAACCTCAAGTACTATTTATTGCTATTGTTTCTGATGTACTGTTATTTCATTGCGGGAGGATGATGTAGAGAACAATACCCAGAGCTTTGAGTATTCTCATGAAATGGAAAACAGTGCAAAAAACAGAAGGAACCAGGAAGTGATTGCACAGAACTGAGGGCTTTGCTTTTATTCTTACTTCTGTGGCAGGCAATGTTCTAAGTTGCAGACAGGGCTATTGTTCTATTCTTAAAGTTTTTCAAGCTGTTCTTATCTGGTATTGGTAAGATGATGCAAGCAGAAGTTCTTATTAACTTTGCCAAGATCATCCCAGAAACATTGTACATGATTCGAAAAAATCTTGGCCTTCAGAAGGACAGTTTTATTAAAAATGCAGTTTGCCTTAAGTGTTAAACTCTCTAAAATTTTGATTAATGTGTTTGCCAAAGGCCAAATGGTGAGGTTGTATCAGCAAAATGCAGTCATGTGAGTTATCCACGCCACCCACACCAAGCCCGAAGGAGGCCATGCGGTTCCATTCTGATGAAAGTTATGAGGTCAAGAGTAGGAAAGACATTCTTGTATCCTAGGCAGGTTTACTGCTTTAAAAAGGTTACTGATTCATTACAAGACCTTATTAACAAGCCAAACTTCATGGAAAACTGTGAAAAGTGGAGAAATTGTTCCACTCAGCTTTCAGACAATGTTCTTGGAGACTGTTTTGAGGGAAGAGTTTCAGTATGTGGATGGAGAGCCCTTTCTTGCTATACCAAATAACTTTGCTCTCATGTTGAACATTGACTGCCTTCAACCCACTCTTCATGGTTCAAAATCCATTTGTGTCATTTACATGGTTGTAATGAACCCTCCAAAAGAGGAACGCTTCAAACCTGAAAATCTTATTGTTGTTGGAATAATTCCAGGGCCAAAGGATCCTAAGCATTATATCAATTCCTTCCTGCAGCCATTAGTAGATGACCTTATTGACTTGTGGGATGGAGTTATCTTAGACACAAACATTTCTGGAACTGGGGAGATGTTCTGAGGTGAGTGCTCAAAGATGCACTATAACTAGAGTGTTTTATACAATTTTAATAATAACTCCTTGGTTATTTTTTTTTTGTATTTGTGTATGTATACCTACCAACTCACATGTCTTGGGAATCAAAAAACTTCAATCTCAAGTCAGCCCTCACCAGCTGACCAATTCCTCACACCTAGCAGAAAAGTTTGAGCTAATACATCCTCTGACTTTTAGAAGGGAAGTGCTAGAGACGAGGTTGTGTTTTCATGTGTTAGGAAGTTTGGAATTGTTTGGGACTGCATTCTAAGTCTTTGGATTATCTCCAGATATGATCAGGTTCTCTATCAAAAATCCTGGCACTTGTAGGATAAAAATCTCGCACCCTTGGCTAAAAAAAGGTTGCCAGGTATATGTTTGTTGCGTGTGTAAATATATGCTTGTTGCACTGGCATCATTGTTTATATGTTGTTTTACTATATTTTCAGGATGCAGCAAATGCTTTAAAAAATTTCCAAGAGCATCATTTGGTGATAAACCTGATTTCTCAGGATTTGATAGAGAAAGCTGGGAACAGCAATCTAATGAAAACCATTGAGCATATGCAGAGAAAGTTTGCCAAGCTAAAACACCAAGTGATGCCCAGAAATTTGCCTCTTCAAGTGGAGCACATTACTCTGTCCTGTTCCAGCTTCCATACTATGATGCTATAAGATTCGCACTGATTGATCCCATGCATAACTTGCCTCTTGGGAGTGCCAAACATGTTCTTAAGACTTGGACTGAAATGGGAATTCTGAGTGAATCTGACTTGGAGAGAGAACAGAAACATGTCAGTCTTGTTAAGCCACCATCTGAAATTGTGTGCATCGAAAGCAAAATTTCTGAAGGATTTAAGGGATTCACTGCTGACCAGTGGAAGAACTGGGTATGTATTTACTCCTTTTTTGCTTTAAAGGGAGTAATACCCAGTGGACATTATGGAATGTGGACAGCATTTGTACATGCCTGTCAACTGCTTTGCAGAAAAGTTATCACCAAGGAGGAGTGTATGGAAGCTGACCACAAGCTGATGCGATTTTGTGTAATGTTTAGAAGCCCTCTGCGGGAAGGAGAAGTGCACACCAAACATGCATCTTCATGGCCATTTTAAGGATTGCATACTTGATTATGGACCTGTTTTTTCTTTTTGGTGCTTCTCATTTGAGAGGTACAATGGAATTATGGGAGATTACCATACAAACAATGTTAATATTGGTAGGTATTAAACTCTTCTCTAATAAATTTTAAAAAATTAAAATTAATTCTTTCAAACTGGTCTTTCCTTTCTTGACATTTTGATAGAATGCAGTCACGCCATATTCTTTGAAATAAAAAAAATTATGTGAACACTCAAACCTCCATATTCAAACATATATGTACATGTATACATGTTACATAAATATAAAAGTTTAAAGCAGACAGGCCATTAGGTCTGTGGCAACAAAGCACTTATACAGTGTAGTAGCAAAACTCATTAGCTTTCGACCAGACCTGAATGACCGACCGACCAAATGACTGACTGTCAAATTAAAAACAAATAATAATAAGTCCACAAAAGTATCACATAACTTTTTATTATTATCAAAATTTTATGGTGGACTTTAATTTTAACCTTGCACTTGCCAGAGGCCTGATATCCTGTTTGTGGCATGTTGCTTTGTGTAAGCCTTTGCATAATGCCTAGATGTATCAGAATACATTATGAACCATATGTTAACTGGTTTTCATTTTATTATCTCCAGCAGTTCAAATAATATTTCCAGGAGGCATGGAAGAGTTCCAGCAACTTATGGATTGTGAAGGCAAGCAAAAGGGAACTTTACTAGAAGCAAGTGTCCGTGTCCAGCAGTTCTGCAACATGGTTGAATCTGAAACTGGCAGTCCAGTGAATGTTAACCTTAAAGTAAAACTGAGACTCAAGTACCACTACCACCAATCAAAAGGGGATGCAATTGAAAGTAATGATGTGAGGAGACTACAGAAGACTTACGAGGCCATGTATGCTGGTGGTAGAATCATTCATGTTTCCAGCTTCTGTGATAAGTTCAAGCACCTTTTATACAAAGGATACCATTGTGCAGCAGACTCAGCTTGTAACCAACAGCCTTCAACAGTTATCACACAGTGGTTTGATGACTCTAGTAGACCTGCTATCATTAGGGACTTTCTGCAACATGATGTGGTTATCAAAATGGAGAATGGAAAATCTCAAAAGATCACCCACCTTCTAGCATTAGTTGAATGGTATGCTAGGCATCCTCAGTGTAACAGGTATTCAAAACCTGTAGAGATTTGGGCGAATCATTTCGAGTCAGTTATTCCAGAACATGCCTTTTATGTGCCAGTGGGAAGATTCCAGTCTAGCTGTGTCTGTTAAATATCAAGTTCCACTTCTGTGCCATCAGAAAAAGTTCATGAAATAATACCATTACCAAACTCAGTTAGAGTGTAGCATTATGGAGCTTTAATTTATGGAAAGGAAAACAGACTGCAGAAAGTGGATTTGGTGTAGGTACTTTCTCAATGAACATCTGTACATGATTGAGTCTCAAGATACATTTTCATTTCTAGATATTTACATTCTGAAACATTTTCCTAAGTTGGATCATGATAAGCAATTATTTTGGTTACAGACTGAAGTAAATCAGTGATCACATAACATGACATGTTAGATTAATAAGAATATTGTATTTAGATTTTTATGTGCTGTCACAATTCGGTCAATTTGCAATTAATGTCATTTGATTATGCTATTGCCAAAAGTGGTTTGCACAAGTAGTTCTTTAATATAGCAATAGGTACCAAATGTATTGTGTGATCATGTACAACAGTTAGTGTATGAGAAGTTATGGTATAACCTCTCATGAAATAGCTGTAGTTATATTTTTTTGCGCAGTAAAATATTGAAACTTTAGTATGGTTTCTTTAAGGGAAACCCAAAATATTGCTGTCAGTGTTTCATATCATTTATTATCAGTTTTTAAATGTTACATGTATTACAATCCAGTGGCTGACTGTTGGCCAAATTGCAATTTTATGCAACAACAATAACAACAACAACAAATTTATCGAAGTATTTACTAACAGTACATGGCATTACCTCTTAGTTGAGCTGAAGAAAATACAATAAAGCTCGAATCATTTTACAAAAGAAGTTCCCAGACATTGTTTGTAATTACGTATCTTTAATATGCTATGTTTAATAGATGAACCACTAGGTTGTGCTAAAACTTTTTGTCCTGATAGCTGGGTTGTTGCCTGTTGTCATATATCATATGCCGTGAAGGATAAGATTGCCATCAGCAAAGCAACTGTTGCAAATTATTTTCCAACTTTAATGTTCTAAACGTTAAAAAAATTGGAAAGACTGAAAAAAACCCTAATAAGTTTAGAATTACCAAATCGGATCGACTGGCACAAAGTTTCCTTTTACATGAAATTAAAAACAGAAGGCATACTTAACTTTAGTTTAAACACTGAATGCGAAGGCGCAACAGTATTGGCGCGAACAGGTACCCCGCCTTAAGCGATAGGTGAAGGTGCGAGAAGATACTGAAAAAAATGCATTCAAGCGAACGCGAAAGCCCGGATAAGCAAAGGAAGGTGAAGATGTATGTGCGTAAATTGATGATCTCCAGAACGTAAACTTTTTAAAAAACCTTGGTACTTGAGAATGGAAGAAGGCTTTGAGACCCACGACTGACGACACGAATTACCGAAGGATAATGAACTGATAGTGAGAGATCGCAAGAGATGTACAACTGAACAGTCGGCCATATGTTCTCCACGCATTTTTAACTATAAAATTCTGAAGGAACAAAAGAGCACAAGCGTTTGTGGTTTCTAAGTAACGTGCTAGGACAAAGGTACACAAAATGCATTTATTCTACGACAAAATACATCCGTGCCTTTAAGTATCAGACCCTTGATATTCTTTGGCGATTAATGTACACAGGGCGTGACTTGTCATGACACGCCGTGTCACGGGTGTCAGGAACATGACACTCTCCGACACGCCAAGTTTCCCGACAGGTCAGGTCAGTCGGGTCAGTCGTGAAATATCACGGCTCCAAAAATTCCACGAAATTACTCATTTCACGCAGTGCAAGGGAAAAAACATATTCCAGCTTCGCAAATCATTGAAGGTTGGGTAAACCACGACGCTTTGTCACGCTCAAGACTGTATATTAATTATATTTATTATCAGACAATTTTTGTGCCTTTTCGGTCCTGGATTTGCTTCGGAAATTAACCAAGGGTTTGTTTCCTTTTTTCAAGTTTCATGTTTTGGCTTGTTTAAGTTATAAACTTAAGTTTGTGGAAATAAACACCAAAGTAAATTTATTCACAACGGGATTAGGGAAAGTTTTTGTTAAAAAAGTTTTTGTTTGAGGTCACTTTCATATTCTGTTTTATATCATAGCGTTCACTTTTCTTTCCATTTCGAATTCTTGTGTAACCATTTTAAATTTCGTGACAACTAAAAAGGCCTACTGCTAAGTCTGTTCATTTTATGCAGAAAAATGGAGACGAATTTTTCTAAACCGATGCATTTTCAAAGTGACTTTTCCTAATCCAAGTGTTAACGCTCTAAAAAAAAGAAAACAAGAAAGAAGGCAAAACATCTCTGAAATTTGGAAAAGAATTGTCGATGAGAACATTTCCCTCTTGCCTACTATGGTTTCTTTTGTCCAATTATTTTCAGAGCTACTGTAATTTAGAGTATTTTGTATCAATTTCAAGTCTAATTCACTCATGGTATATTATTGTTTCACAGAATCACGTTAGCTCACTCTGAAGGTCTCGTTCCACTATCGACCTTAGATTAAAAAAAAAAAAAAAGAATTCTGATAGTTTTCAGAATCCATGAGAGGTATATACTGACACAGTAGAGAATGCAGAAGGGGCGCTCTGATTAGCTTGTCAAACTCCGAATATTCTCAATTTTATTACCGCTGGGAGATTTGCGCACGAAAGCATTGTAATCGATGCAGGAATAATTTAGTTTGAATAGTTAGTTTTTAATTCACTGTGTTAGTATACACCAAAACAACTACTCGCATCAGCATCATTGGTCAATATCACCAGCGGTTTGATAAATATCTACCCCTACCTACTTCCACTTCCCTGAATAGTTGTTAGCTATCAAGAATTTTTTAAAGAGGACAGACTTAAACTCGAGCAAGTGGTACACCAACCAATTTGTTACGATGTAATTGTTCTTCCTTTTCCTTATCCTTTTTTTTTTCTTTTGAGAATTAAAGCGCATGCAAAACATCCCGCATGGTATCACGGAATTTCTGAGTGAAATAATTCTGTGTCAACGTGAACCGAACGCTAGATATGAGATTTGTAAATCTTTTCGAGATCGCTTAGAAGTTCCTCATCAACATATTATAGTTTGGAATGTATGGGTTGTCTCGACTGCAAGTCATTTCATTATTTGGGAACCGTGACCGGCAATCAACTCTTTCAATTTCCAAGTGTCTACAAAGATTGAAGTTTTCTAACGATATCTTTTTTTTAAGTTTTAAATTCAGTTTTACTGAGTTTTCAGTTTTTCAGTTTTATCTAAATGACAAGTAAAAAAAAAACCCTTCGAATGTACATGTGTACTCAAGATTTAGGGCAATTCCGTTTGCTGTCCGCGATTTCAACTTTCACTTGATAACTGTTGCTAAGTTAAAGCATTCTAAACACTTTTGTAAATTTAAACAACGACTCCACGGCAATGTTAATCCAAGCTGAGACAACTTAAACTAATATTGTTAAAGGAAAATAGTGTACCGCGAGTAAACAAAATAGTTGGACGACGTTTGAATCAGTACAAAGGAAACACGGCTCGATGTCGTTGTCTTTCGATTTCTCTGCCCTCAGACGTGGTGTGGTCTAGTAACGTTATCAAAGAATTAAAAGTTAAGTCCTAACGATGAAAATAAACTTCACCAGTTAAAATCCTACAACTGGATTTGTTTTTCATCATAAAAAGCTCCGCAAGACATTAAAACTGATTTCTTCAAAAGCTTTTATGCACAGACTATTTTGAAGCATTCTTCAGTAGCATGTCATTGTTTACAGATTGTTTTCGCGTTCTCTCAACATCCCAAGTGGCTTACATACGACAGCAAAGCGATGCTTAGTTATCCCGGAGTAACGCACGCGAGATTTGCGCTTGTGATTGTTGCTGGGTAATAGGAGTTAGAATAATCTCTTTGTGCTATATTATCTCACTTTTTTCGCATATACTACGAGTACGTTTTGGTAGTGGGGTAGGGCTAGCACCAAAGGAAAAATTAAACATGTTCTAGCTTCGCAAATCATTGAAGGTTGGGCAAACCACGGTCTTTTGCCGCGCTCAAGACTATAGATTCCTTATTTCAGACAGGTTTTGAGCCTTTCGGTCCTGGATTTGCCTTGAATTTTATTTAGAGGATTTGTTTCCTTTCTTCACGTTTCACGTGAAAGGCTTGTTTAATCAACTTTAATTTGTTGGGGAAACTCGTCCGTGCAAAGTCGTTCACAACGGATTTTTTACTTTAATATTCTATTCTATATTACATCTTACACTTTTCTGTACACAAAATTTTCTTTACTTTTATAACCTCAGAATCTCTCTCCGTGAGCTATAATAAAGCAATCGCTGCGCGCTGGACAAAATCTGTGAAATTTACACTTTCGATCGCTGTCCACACGGGTGTACTGGCCAAAAATCATTTTTGGCTTGTGGCGACGCGAAAAAAGAGAATTGGAGAACAACTAAAAGGGAAGTCGAGAGGACCACTCTTAGTGAGAGCGGCACTTAATGCAGCCTTTTAAGGATATAACTGATAATGTGCGATATCACCCATGCATTAAAATGTCTGATTCGAAGGTTGGATTACATGCGTTCCTCTTACGCCAATATTGAGAAAGACTCGTTGTAGGAATCAATGAGTTCCCACAATATTTTAATGCTATATTATCTCACTGTTTTAGTATACACCAAAACTACTACTCACATCAGCATCAATGGTGGATACTTAAAGCGCCATTTTGCGGCTTTGTAAACATCTACCACTAGTTACTTCCACTTCGCTGAGTAGTTGTTAGCTATCAACAGCTCTTAAAGAGGAAAGACTTAAATTCGAACTAGTAGTACCCCTGCCAGTCTGTTACGATGTAGTTCTTATTTCTTTTCCATTTTTTTTTTCTTTTCTTTTTGCAATTAAAGCGCATTCAATACATCCCGTGTGATATTACGGACTTTCTAAGGACATGTATTCTGAGTCAGCGTAAGCCGAACGCTAGATTTGAGATTTATAAATTTCTTCAAGATCGCTATTAGAAATTCCTCATCAACATATAATGGTTAGGAATGTATGGGTCGTCTCTATTTCCTAAATTTTCAGCAAATTTCCAATTGCAAGTTATTTGATTATTTCAGAGCCGTGACCAGTAGTCGACCTCTTGCAATTTCTAGTTAAGTGTCAACATCCGTGGCTCCGAACTCTGAGACCGAGCGCGAGAGAATAGATTTATAAATCACTTCGGGATCACTTGGCAGTTTCTTGTCGATATATAATAGTTTGAGTTGTGTAGCTTCTCTTAATTTGTTAACTTTTCAGAGACATTTCTTGCTGCCGGTCATTCAACAGCAGTTTGAGAAACTTGGCTGCCTGCCGATCAGATAACCAAAGGGTACCAATATTTACGTTAAAAACAAAAACAACTTTACAGTTATCGACAGGTATAGCTTCATTATTGGCTAAAGTCACAAAATTCCCGAAACCTTCTTTTCGTAATATATTTGCTTCCCCTTTGTGCCCGTTTCATTTATCTTTTTGATCTCTAAAGATCGTGTGCCGGTTTGTTTTTAATAATCTCAATTTTTGTTTTAAAAAGACCTCTTCAATCGTGGCCGATTCTTATATTAGCGCAATCACTAGAGTCCTAATCTATCCGTGAATATGAAAACTTCGGCAAAGAAGAAGGAGTTTCGTCCATAAAATGTTGTCTGCGGCACATACTTAAGCAGCCATTTCGAATTCTTATTTACCCATTTCAAACTACGGGACCACACAGCTTAAAAGGTTTATTGCTGGGGCTGCTCATTTTATAGGGAAACGAGGAGTGGCACATAGTGTTCAGCAGAGGTCAAAACAAGGAGAGGTGGGTCCAAGTGTACAGAGCATCAGAATTAGAGGGAAGAGGACATTCGGATAAAACATTACTTAAATGTTCGGTAGATTTGGATTTAAGGCATATTTTGCATAAATAAGCAGGGTATAAACTTACAGGTACCACAGCCGGGTGTTTTTACTAAAAATGTCTGATGGTACTTCCTTGATCTGGTTGTTGTCCAACAACCTAACAAAACATCACAAAGGTGGTGTTTAGTACGTTGTACCAATTAATGAAGGTCAGGAAACGCAAGTAATGCCTGCAAACAGACTTTTAGTGTCAATAAGGCGATGCTTACTTTATAATTTTTCATATTAGAGTCTGAGGTAAGAAAACATGCTATACTATGTAACAAAATGACTCTGAGGGTTTTAATTCGAAGCATTGAAAACAATTGTACACTTCAAAATTCCTCTCTACTCCCTCCCTCTCCTCCAATCACCAATTGTTATGATACGTAAGGCATTATGATATATAAGGCTTTACGACACAAACTGACATGTAGTGTAGACCACGTCATAGGCCAGGGGGTATTTATTTGTTTTAGGGTGGGGTGTAGGGTAGGTAGAGATACCAAAAGATACCAATACAGAATGTCTGGAATAAGCGGACTACTTAGGCAGAGAAGTATAGGGAAAATTTTCTGTATTACGACTGGTTGACACGTGCCCCATGTCTGAGTTTCCATACTGGAAACTTAGTTTTTGAACATGCGCAGAGGTGGCCTCTTCGAAATTGATGTGCCACAAGCCCACTGAGTTAAGACCTTTATCTATCAGGTTGTCAATTTTTACTTAAGTTTTGGTCTTAGTGGAGGGGGACAGGGAGGACTAGGGGGAGGGATCCCGTGGGAACAGGGAGCGGGACAGACATCTATCTGAGGGCGTGAAGCAGGAGCAGAAATTACAAAACACTCGTCTTTTGTTTTTAACTACGTATAATCCAGTTTAAAGGCGAGTACCCATTTAACTTCCACAGCGGCGTTAACGATACTTTTATGAGCGAGAAAGCTGAAATTTATTCTGAGGCTGATATAACAGCATTAACAGAGATAAAGTTGGATACCCATTTGGTTACGCTGTAGGTCATGAACGAGGTGACATAAAACAAGCACACGTTTGTCAGTGTCTCGCGAGCTGTATCAGGCGAAATTCTTCAGCGCACAAAGTGAGTTGGGTCAAATGACGTCAGAAGTTACCAGTCTCATTATTTTTCGAGGTGGGGAAACTAAACCACCAACAAGCGCATTTCCCGTCCTATTTATTTACCCAAAGTTTCCTGCAAAAAGCACAGGAAATGGCACTCCGAGAACATAGAGTTAAACATTTTCTGTAAGACCATGCCCCCTGACCACTACCTTTGGACGGTCTGCTCCGCTCGATTCTATCTTCTCGTACGTTCCTCTTAAAAATCTCACGCTACACCCGGAAGATGTCAACTTCTCGAAGAAATTGGAATAATTTTACGACGTAATAACTAGGCGAACAATAACGTACTATTATACCCACCAGCGCTCATAAATACAAATGTATTAACTATTCACCGGCGGTGTCACGGTACCGCCATAATTCGTAATTTCGTTCTTTGGTCTATACGCGCATTCCTTGAGGCCATAAGGTTTATCGGATGTGATATATTATTACGACCCCATTAAAGCCACTATCACGATAACAACAAGGTTTTTAAATATCATAATTCTCCGCGATGGATAATTAATTAGATAAACTAAAAGCAGGGAATGAGACAGGAGTACCGGACGTTACGTTTGGCTTTCGTATTTGATTTCTAAATGGCATAATACGTTTTGCCGCAGTTTGCAAGTTAAACCCAGGTTTTAGATACTTTTACATTTAGTTTCCGTCTCTTAATGACTTTTGTTACCTTTGTTGGTCAACGTTTATGGCAATTCCGTTTCCTGTCCGCGATTTCAACCTTCACTTGATAGTTTTTGGCAAGTTTAAGCACTTTAAATACTTTCTGTAACAATTTAACGAAGACTCCATGGAAGCACGTCATTGTTTAAAAATTTTTTTCGCGTTCTCTCAACATTGCGAGTAGTTATAAAGGACGGTAAACCGATAAAAAAAAGTTTGCTTTATTGCTTAGTTATCCCGGAACAACGCACGTGAGATTTGCACTTGTAATAGTTGCAGGCTGATAAGAGTTAAAATTAACTCTTTGTGCTATATCATCTCACTGTTTTCGTACATACTATGAGTACGTTTCGGTAATAGGGTATGGGGAAAACCAAGGAAAAAAAACTGTTCCAACTTCGCAAATCATTGTAGGTTGGGCAAGCCATGACCCTTTGTCACGCACAAGACTATATTTTATATATTTTCAGACATGTTTCTGCCTTTCCGGTACGGGATTTGCCTTAATTTTAACCGAAGACTTAATTTCCTTTTTTCAGGTTTCGCGATGAGAAATTGACAAGATCGAATGTTCGAAATATACAAGATTCAAACGTGAATGTAGATAAAGTATAAAGCTGCTTGACGCGAAAACGTCGCAAGGGATTCCAAGCTTATGGGAAAACATGACGCCTTGATAGTTTAAGAACTTTTTTTTGGGATGATAATTTTTGTTCTTAAGATTGTGTTTACGAGAGCACAGGGCAGTTGTGCTACATTCTATCTCACCGATTTCAATAAAACTTTGCTAGTTTAAAGGGTCTACCCCAAAACTCAAAAAGACAAAGTGGTTTCTGTTTTGGTTTTTTCTGGGAGGATATAGAGTATATGAAGCTTTCACTGTGATCGTATTTAACCAATTACTCTGAGAATCTGCACACTGTATTATTACATCCTTAGTTAATATGTGACGTAAGTATCAGTCAATTTAATTCACGTCTTGTCAATCAACAGAGGTAAATAAACGACTGCGTTTTTAGACGTTTCGATTCATCCAAATATTTGACAAATTTGAGGTCAAATATCTCCCCTTGCCAGAGAGGTGTAACACTAATCTTAATTCCCTTTATAATCCATCATCTTATCTCTGAAATCCATCAAAAAAATATCTGGGAACTACCGAATTTTTCTCTTGGATGCCCTTTAAGATCTGCGACTGTGACAAGTTTCTCTCAACTAAACCTGTCACGCAATTCTGGCTCTAGCCGTTCACTTGACCAAATGAACCTACATTTTTTAGCTCCTCATACAAGATGATTGATCAAAGAAAGCTCAAAATTTTGAAAAACTTTCGAGATTTTTCGTAAGAATGGAAAATTTCACATTTAGAGAGACACATGTAAACGAAAAATCGATAGGAAAATCGTAGCGTTTTTTCTTTTGTCGTTTATTACTTTGGAGATTTGCTAAAATCAGCAATTAGGGCTCTTGTACAGAACAAAACATTCATTAGTCTGTAGTTTGATTGTTTATTTTCATTATTGCACAGCTCATAATAAGGAAATTGTAACAGGAGAGGATATTTTAAAGTCACATGTCGCGTGCTTGTTGACGGCCAATTTCATGCGTGTAACAGCTTTGTTTTTTTAGACCGCGGATGACGGGAAAATCGGCCCCCTCATTTGAAAAGAAATATCAGTAGCCCCATAAAATTCATTAACTGCGCCATGTTTCTAGAAAATAAGACTGAAAAATATTTTTCCACTTTCCACCATCAAAAAATTTCACGCAGAAATAATATTTGTAGTGTGACTGCTTGACCTTTCACGAGTAGCAAAAATTGTTTGTTTGTTTTCTTTTTTTACTAGAAAACACTTCTAGAAAATTCTTAATCTTTCTGTTATCTTATTTGCCCGTTTTTTTACTACAAATATCGTCTGCATTTGCTATCATTTTCGCTGATTGTCTTGGCCTTTCCTGCGTGCACGTGCGAGCCAGTTGGTATACAGCACTCTTTCGAGTTTTTTCGCCTGGTGTCTGGCCAAGTGTGTAGGTCTGACTCGAAAGATATCTGCATACTGCAACACAGGTTCCTATGTTTTCTCCTTTTTCTTTATTTTTATTTTTATTCTCCTTCTTGCATTATCACACATGTATGTTATTTTAATTCCCTATGAAAAGAAAAGTAGGCTATGAAAAGTCAATACTGACCAGAACTAAAACCTTTTCTATCACTATTTGTTTCTTGAAAGAACCCCTGTTATTTAAGACTTTCTTTCTCAAGAGAATGTGTTTTTATTTGCTATTTATTTACATTAGAACATGAGACTAGGTCCGATAAGTTTTTTTGTTTCGTGACTCCAAAAAACTGTGTTTGCGACAACATCAACTGAGAAATAAAAAGCAATTCCGCCCGAGAAATCCGCAATTTCTACTCGCTCATTCTTAATAAATTTTACAAGTCATGCAATTAAACTCCGGCAACACTCGATCGAGAGAGATGTAGATTTACATGTAGTAAGAGAATGCTTGAAAAAAAAAAAGTAGATACTTTACGATCGAAGGAAGCAAATAATCATAGAGATCTGCAGATTATTATGAAATTGTTATCTAGCAGACAGCAGGAACAACGCACTTGAATAATTCCTAAGTAAAGCCTTCGGGTCACGCAACACATGTTAGTTTTGCGGAGTTCTGCATGGAAATTTTCAATGGCGGTAAGTGACAACGACAACTGTTTTAATTTTATTTTCGAGATAGTAGCACAGTTCTTAGTTTAATAGAGCTATTGATATTTGCTCTCAAGCGAGAGTGCAGACTTTCTCGTCTGTAGAAGTCGAAGTTGTAGCACGCTGGAACTAGAAACAAATGTCAACCGACACGCAGCGTGTGACTTTAAAATCCCCTAAAATGAGCAATGATGATGATAAGCAATCAAATTATAGACTGATGAATGCTTTGTGCCGTGCAAACGCCATATTTGCTGATTTTAGCAATTTCGCACATAGTTTGTCATAGTATAATTGAAGCGTTATTGATTTCCGTGATTTATCCTGTTGCTTCATGTTTGAATAATTTTTTCATTCTGCCATAAATAGTTATTGGGCTCCCGCCCCACTTTACCCCCGACTCTTTCGGCCATGCTCCCTTTAAAGGTCTTGAATTAACAACAAGAGAGAAGAGATTTCTATTTCTTTTTCTCTTGTCTAAGTAACCGGGATTTATATTATCCGCACGCGAAGGACCTCATTTAATCTTCTGACAATTTTTCATTAGCAATGTACTTTGCAATAAAGCCTTGTTTCGTTATTTATTAATATTTTTCTCGGATATATATTTATTAATATTTTTCTCTAGACATGTCACCTGACCTAATAAATGAGTAGTATCTTGTGATATCATCAAACTAATTTTCTCCAAATTCAATGTCTTCCGTCTGTCTAAAACAACAAAATCTTTGTGACTCTTGTTTTTATACCCACATCCACTTTATTTCAACACGATATTTGTTAAAGCTGGTGCTTATGTGGTCTTGCATCTAAATACTACGTTTACAATAGCTTATAAGTTACTGAAATACTTAATACTGAGCGCTAAATACCGAGGTCATTAAAAATATAAAAAAAATCGTCATCACTTAAATCACAAAGAATCAAACGCCGAAGTGTGTCACCATTTTCCCATATTCTAATTCATTTTCCTTAAATTGGGCTGCCAAGCTGAAGCACCAAAAAAAATAAATAAAAGTATTTGCGGCAAAAAAAGAAAAAAAAAGCACTAATATCTTTTTTTTTATGCCTCATTGTTCTAGCAACATTCGGACCAGATTACGCGGATTCCGTCAATCAGTCTATATTTAAAAAGTAAATATGGCTGCCCAACCTTCCTCCCCGCCCCTTCCTTCCACACTAATGCTCGGAGGCTAGTTAGGCTGAGAACTGATGGACTGAGTGGATACATCATAAAGTTTGTCTGATTGATGACTAAAAACCTAGCCTTAGCTATTGATATTTTTTAAAACAATAATACACTTTGTAACTTTGGTGAATATGTCTGATCATTTAATGTTGTAACTATTACAATTATCCCTGTAATTTCCCTCATCGTCTCTTTGCATGGCCTGCATGATTAAAATTAGAAAAAAATAGTCTTCACTTTTGACTTACAGCCATCCTAGATTGGTATTGTTCATAAATATGTCTTTTGGCAAGTTCTCCAACTGGTTGTTGTCCAAGTATCTGTCAACAAATAACAAAAGTTATTGTTCGTGTAACAAGTGTTCAGCCGCATTACTGATATAAACATCTTATCGTTACCACCAATATCTTCAAGTGGCTAGAAATGTTTTTGGTAAGAACCCGGGTTGCTGCTACTGCAACGTATTTATATTTTCAGGTAAATCTGTCAACTCCATTATTTAGTTATCAGCGTAGTTATCTTTTAAGACATCCATCTATGAGTTAGCCATTCGTAAATCTATTATTTTCAGCAGAATGAATCTCGGTGTCGTCATGGGAATCAACATGATGTTCGAGTTTCTTGAGCGGGTTCTTCCTTACAATATGAAATAAAGGGAGAACGTATTTGAAATAGCTTAGACATTTTTCGTAATTTTTTGCAATTTTTGCAATTTTTCTGATTGATCTCGCGAACGAAATTTTGTAAACTTTGTTTTACGAAAATGACTTTAGTTCTCAATAACTCGAGTGCATTTTAATAATCTGCTTATTAATTTTTTAAATCTTTTTTTTTTCGGTTTTCGTTTTTTAAGGCCTGGTTAAGGAATAAACTTTAATTTATGAAAAAAAATCGCCAATGCAAAGTCGTTCACAATGGGATTCGGAGAAAGTTAAAAAGTTTTTTTTGGGACTACTTTCATATTCTATTTTTATCCAAAATCTTACAGCCTCGCAAATTATTGAAGGTCGGGCAAACCACGACTCTTTCTCACGCTCAAGACTACATATATATTCTCCATTTGAGACGACTTTTGTGCCTTGTCGGTCCAGGATTTATTTTGAACATTAAACAAGGGCTTTGTTTTCTCTTCTCACGTTTCCCACGATAAGAAAGTAACAAGACCTACTGCTAAAAAAAAACAAGAATCAAACGCGAATGTAGACAAATTTGGGTTGAAGTATAAAGCTTTTTGTCGCAAAAATGTCGTAGGAGTTAACGCTTAACGAAAAACGTGAGGCCTTGAAGGCTTTTAAATTTTTTTAAACAAAAATTATTTTTGTTCTTAAGAACTCCATGCACTTTAAATTTAAGATTATTGTTTTTATTACCTGTTGTTGGAAATAAATGGACGATGCAAAGTTGTTCACAACGTGATTAGAGAAAGTTGTTGTTAAAAAGTTTTCAACTCTCATCATAACGGTATACAAAAAAAGGTTTGTATTAAATAATGCTTCTTTCATGTTTATTGTATCATATATTTACGCGATTCGTTTTAAACAACTTTTTTATATCTATATCTGAGGTTATTATTATTATTATTATTTTCTGTTTGTTTGTTTTTAAGGCTTTTTTAAGTAATAGACTTTAATTTGTTGGGTTGGAGATAAATGGACGATGAAATCGTTCACAGCGGAATTTGAGAGAGTTGTTGTTCAAAAGTTTTTGTGAGAGGCTACTTTCATTCTCTTTTATATAAACGCTTAAGGGTGCCTGCCACATTTTTAAATTCTCCATCTCAGTTGTTGCTCTTCAAGCATTTTGAATGGCTTATTTTAACTGGGTTTTCGCTTTTTGACTAAGCTACAGGTGTCACTGGGCTGATATTTGTTTTCTTTTTTTCTTTCAACTCTTGAAGTATACTGAAAATTGTTTGACGCGAAAATGACGCAAAGGAGTCCACGTTTACCTAAAAAAATATGACGCCTTGATTGTTAATAAAACTTTTTTTATGGAAAATCATTTTTGTTCTTAAAAACTCGAGTGCATTTTACAGTTACTATTACCATTTTTTTCCCTTTTTTCTTTTTAAGGCTTGTTTGAGTAATAAACTTCAATTTATATAAAAAACTTCGCCAATGCAAAGTCTTTCGAAGGTTTTTGTCGGAGGCTACTTTCATACCCTTTTTTACACTATATCTTACAATTTTTCACGAAAAAAACTTTCTTCATCAAATCTCTTACAAAAAAAACCAAAAACAGACAGTTTCTCTGGTTCAATGTTGTAAACACTTGTCTTCCACAAAATATTCCTGCCACCCCTCACAAATTTAAAAAAATATTTCCTCCAAAAGGCTTGGAAAAAGGACATAACGGCAACAACCCTAATTTAAGCGTTCGAAAATAATGGATATCAGCATGGAGAAAAGCCCTGTCCCATTACTTGGTTTTTGTCCCTATCAAAAATCATTGTCAGGATTTTTATTTCATGATCACCAACAAATTTCTGGGTACCGTTGGTTTAGTTCAAATGCACCTTATCGAGCACGACCGCAATTAAACACAATTAAGTTTTGTAATCTGTTTTAGATATATTCCAGTTAACAAATAG
>NC_089316.1:18115142-18117642 GCF_036669915.1 Pocillopora verrucosa | reverse complement strand
GACTGTGACAAGTTTCTCTCAACTACAACTGTCACGCAATTCTGGCTCTAGCCGGTCACTTGACCAAATGAACCCACATTTTTTAGCTCTTCATACAAGATGAATGATCAAAGAAGGCTAAAAAATGTAAAAAAACTATCGAGATTTTTCGTAGGAATGGAAAATTTCACATTTAGAGAGATGCATGTAAGCGAAAAATCGATGGGAAAATCGTAGCTTTTTTTTCCTTATGTCGTTTATTACTTTGGAGATTTGCTAAAATCAGCAACTAAGGCTCATGTACAGAACAAAAAAGTTCCAAGTTCATGTGTGTAACAGCTTCGTTTTTGTATTTAGACCGCGGATGACTGAGACCTGCGTGAAACATGACCGAGTGCTAGATAAGAGATTTATAATTCGGGATCACTTAATTTTAAATTCAGTTTTACTACAAGATTGCTCCGCTTTTAGCTATTTAAGAGTCAAAGACCTATAGACACTCTCGACTAGAGCTGTCCAAACTACCCGCCAAGAAAGGAAAAACTTGGTATGTTCTTGCCTCAAGAAAATTGTACCGACAAACTAAATGCATTTTCCTTTAGACATTTCTGAGAATCTTCACGATAAGTTAAAAAAAAAAAACCTTTCGAATGCAAGATCTGTGGCAATTCTTTTTGCTGTCCGCGATTTAAACTTTAACTTGATAATTTTTGCCAAGTTTAAGTGTTCTTAACACTTTTGTAAATTCGAACGACAACTCCACGGCCATTTTAATACAAGCTGAGACAACTTAAATAAATTTTTTGAAAGGAAAAGAATGTAGCGCGAGTAAACAAAATAAGTTAGAAAAAGAAACAATTTCTGTGGTCCAATGTTGTACACTCCTCTCATCCACTGAATATTCCTGCCACCCCTCACAAATTTTAAAATATTTTCCCCCAAAAGGTTTGGAAAAAAGGACACCTTGGAAGCAACCATAATTTAAGCGCTCGAAAATAATGGATATCAGCAGTGAGAAAAACTTTTTCCCTTTGCCTGGTTTTGTTTCCTCTCACAAATTATTATCAGAATTGTTATTTTATGATCGCTAACAAATTTCTGGGTGCAGTTGGTTTAGTTCAAATAAAGCTGATCGAGCGCAACCATAATTTAGGAAGTTTCTTGATCTGTTTAGATATATTCCAGCATGGAATATCATTTTTCAAGAAATGAGGTTTCCTCACAGGTCTCATATTGCCCGTATTCCTATATCCACTTTATTAGAAATATAACCAGCAGTGGTTAAATTCAATTACTGTTATAGGGACCTGGATGTCTCTTAAAAAAACTTTTCAAATCCGCAGTAGCTAGTGAGTCATCTACCACCGTGATATATTGAGGTGTTTACCAGTGGTATTTTGTTACTCCACTGAGCTTGAGGTAAGATGATTCAGAGACGCTCGAATGTTGGGTCTGGATTTAGAAAGAACTGGTCAATTGGATTAGTACTCCCTCCTGGCCTCTCAATCATTTTTTTCAGATTAACATTTGTAAATTTAGGGTATACCGCAATATTTTTTCATAGACTCTTAAAGAGAAATTAAGAATGCGTAACATATTTTAAAATTCTCATTTTCAGTTGTTGCACTTCGAGTGTTTTGACGCGCGCATTTAAAATTGGCTCTCACTTTTTGACTAGGCTACAGGAGTCACAAGGCTGATTGTTTTTTGTTCTTGTTTTGTTCTTGTTTTTTTTTTCTTTTTCTTCTTCCCTTTGTGTAAAGGAGAGAGATCAGAGGAAAACACATATCTGAACATTGAACTGCATAGAATATTCTTGACTTGATTACTAGACTGGTTAAGAATGAGAGGGAAATCGAAGGTGAACATTCAATAATACAATGATTCCTTTACTAAATTTCCTTACAAATTTTTCTTTGATAATCTATTTAGCGTACGAATTTTCCTAAGCCAATAGACGTTTCAAAGAACTTTTTCCTAGTCCAGGTATTAATGCAGCTTTATTAAGTTATGAATCATGCTAGAAAAAGTTCTTTGAAACGTTTTTTCGTATATTGAATATGCAATATCACCCACGCATTCAAATGTCTGCTTTGAAGGTTGGATTCCATGCGTTCCTCTTAAAACAATATTGAGAAAGACTCCAGACTTACAGCAGGTCCAGCTGGGTATTGTTGCTGAAAATGCCTGATGGTAAACTCTTAAGCTGGTTGTTGTTCAACCGCCTATCAAAAATATATCAATGTATTTTCAATTGCATGGTATACGACAACAAAGTTCAGAGAATAAGAGGCTAGAAAAATAAACTTGTTACTTCTTTTAGCATGCTCTGGTATAAGGGCCTAAAATATGAAAGATATTAAAAGAAGTTTGAAAGGGGAAAATATTGAACTAATAATAGAGAATGTCTGGAATAGAGAGACTTTGGCAGAAAAGAGTAGAGAAAATTTTCTGGTGTTACGACTGTTTGACACTCGGCACAATCTGAGTTTCCATAAGGGAAATTTAATTTCGGAACATG
>NC_089316.1:18107642-18110142 GCF_036669915.1 Pocillopora verrucosa | reverse complement strand
AACTCCACCAGTTAAAATCCTGCAACTGAGTTTATTTTTCAAAATAAAAACACTTCCGCAAGTAATTAAAGCTGCTTTCTATGCTTGCTAACTTTAAAAGCTTTCCGTACAGACTATCATGAAGAATTCTTCACTGACACGTTATTGTTTATAAATTTTTTTCGCGTTCTCTCAACATCCAAAGTGGTTTATATACGACGGCAAAGCGATGCTTAGCTATCCTGGAGCAACGCACGCGAGATTTGCGCTTTTAGCCGTTGCAGGGTAATAGCCATTAAAATCATCTCTTTGTGCTATATTATCTCAATGGTTTCGTATATACTACGAGTACGTTTCGGTGGTAGGGCAAAGCTAAAACTAAGGGAAAAATTGAACATGTTTTAGCTCCGCAAATCATTGAAAGTTGGGAAACCACGATCCTTTGTCACGTGGAGAAAATCGCCAATGCAAAATCGTTCACAACGGAGTTCAGAGAAAAGTTTTTGTTAAAGGTTTTTGTATGCGGCTACTTTCATATTCCATTTTATATTACCACCTAAACCTTTCTTTACATTCTTTACATTTGTAACCTCAAAATCTCTCGAAAAAGAAACAATTTCTTTGATTCAATGCTGTACACACTCCTCATCCACTAAATATTCCTGCCACCCCTAACAAATTTGAAAAATATTTTATTGTTTCCTATTACAAATCACTATCAGGATTTCTATTTTATGATTGCTAACAAATTTCTGGGTGCCGCTAGTTACCTCCACTTTGCTGAATAGCTGTAGGCTATGAAGAATTTCTAAAGAGGAAAGACTTAAACTAGAACAATTGGTACCCCTACGAATCTGTTTCAATGTGATTCTTGAATATGAAAGCGATCTTCGCAGTAATAAACACTACTTAAGTAGTAGTGAAAAGAAGGCCAGTACGGAATTTGAACCCATGACCTCTGCGGTGCATTGCTCTATCAGCTGAGCTAACAAGCCAAGTGGGAGCTGGTCACTGTGTTGGTTCCAAATAAACCCTGAACTTAAGTAGTGTTCATTACTGCGAAGATCGCTTTCATATTCACGTCTTTAACCGCGGTTCAAATATATGACTTCCATATATTCACAACCGATGTAATTTTTATTCCTTTTCTTCTATTTTCTTTCTTTTTTTTTCTTTTTTTGCGATTAAAACGCATACAAAACATCCCGCGCAGTATCACTGAATTTCTTAGTGCGTGCATTCTGACTCAGAGAAACCGAACGCTAGAAATGAGATTTATAAATGTCTTCGAGATAGCGCAGAAGCTTCTAATCAACGTATAATAGTTCGGAATGTATGGGCTTTCTCAGTTTCCTTAAATTTTCGGTAAATTTACAACTGCAAATCATGTAGTTATTTGGGAACCGTGACCGGCAGTCGACCTCAATTTTGTGTCAACGTCCATGGCTCTGTATTCTGAGACCAGCGTTAAAGATCACCGAACGCTAGACATGAGATTTATAAATCACTTTGGGATCACTTTGCGGTTCCTCGTCGACATATGATGGTTTGGATTGTGTAGGCTGTCTCAATTTGTTGAATTTTTAGAGAAATTTCAAACTTCCGTTCATTCAGTAGGTTGAGAACTTTGATCGGCTGTCGATTGGGTAACAAAAGTGCACGAATATATTTACGTCAAACAAAACTAACTTTACAGTTATGGACAGAATATGGTTTCATTCTAAGCTTAAGTCACAAAATCCTTGAGCCTCCTTTTTGTAAGATATTTGCCTCCCTTTTGTGCCGGCTTCATATGTTTTTTCAAGTAAGCTTTCAAGATCGTGTGCTCGTAAGTTTGTTTCATCTATCCAAATTATTGTTTTCAAAAGACTCCACTTCAATAGTCCCCCATTTGTATATTATCGCGGTGAATGGAGAGCTGATTTGTCCGTGAATATGGAAATTTCGGCGAGAGAAGAAAGAATTTCGTTTATAAAATGTCGTCTGCAGTACATACTTGAGCACCCATTTCAAACCTTGTTTACCCATTTCTAACTACATGACCACACAGCTAAAGAGGTTTATTTCTAGAGCTGGTCATTTTATGAAGAAAAATTATCATTTAGGGAGACGAGAAGTAGCACATAGAGTAGAGGTCAAAATAAGGGAGAGGTGGATCCAAGGGTACTGTGCATCAGCATTAGAGGAAAGAGGACATATCGGTCATTTAGAGATGAAGCATTATTTGTCTGTTCAGTAGATTTGGATTTAAAGCGTCTTTTGAATAAATGAAGAAGAGTATAAACTTACAAGTACGATAGCAAGATGTTTTTGCTGAAAATGTCTGATGGTAATCCCTTCAACTGATTGTTGTCCAACCGCCTAACAAAAAATCATTTAAAGGCGGTATTTAGTGGGTTTCACCAATTAAGGAAGGTCAGGAAACACATAAAATGCTTGCAAACAGACTGTTAGCGTCAATGAAGCGATGCTTTTTTTAATTCTGCGATAAGAAAACGAGCTATACTGTAGAACAAAATGA
>NC_089316.1:18090142-18102642 GCF_036669915.1 Pocillopora verrucosa | reverse complement strand
GCAGTCGGAGAGGGATCGGGAAACTCAGAAATCGCTTCGGGAACTAATCTGCCATTGTTTACTTACGAGATAAACATGTAAGATTTTTTAAAGTTCATCGCAGTATGAAGTCTAAACAAATGCCTTTTTTTAAGCTTGTTCGCTGGATTTTTCGTAAAGTTCCCTGATTAATTTTCATTTCAGCTTACTAATCTATACTATTTGAAAGCAAAGAAGTTTTCAGAGAAAACCATGAGTCGGTCCTTTCAATCATTGTAAACAAAGTGTTTGAGCAATCAGGTATACGAAGTATAATAATCAATAGCCATATATCAGAAGTCTTCAGAAAGAAAATATTCTGTTCTCAGAAAGCTGTCAAGAAAGCTAGTAATCATGGCAATTAAATGCACTTCTTAGCAATTTGGAAACGGGCCCTCGGTATCGATTTAAGGTATATTACAACGAGGTTGATGTACATCAGCTTAAAGATGAGAACAGCCAATTGAGGGGAGAAAAAATAAAATTAGAAGAATCGTTGGTACAGGAGAAGGCAAAGCGATTGCGAGTGGATAAAAAAGCCCGAGAAGCTCTCGAGAAAGCTGAGAAGAAAGGGGCCTTCCACAATAAAAAATTTATTCAGTTGGCAAAAAAAGTGATTACAAATAGGAAAAAAGGTAGAGGCCCAGCTAAGAAGAAGTTTCATGACTATTCGAAGCACCATCAAAAGAGAATTAAAAATCAACTGAAGGAGGAGTGCCAAACTACACTCTCCTTTCTTGGGCTGTACAATTTTGTTGCAACCAAAATTGAAGTCCTAAACACTGAGACTAATCAATATGAAACTTTCAATCTTATTGGAGAGGGAGAGCTGCCATTTACAGAGTCTGACCCAAAGGCCCTTAATAATGATGACATTGATAACATAAATATGTGGCTCTAACTCAAAGATAAATTCATTATTTCAAATGAGGCCTGGCATGAAATTGCCATTAAGGCTAATGATCTCCCCAATATATATTCCATCAAGTAGCGAATTAATGAGCTAAATAGTTAATGGAACTTAAAACCAACACCAGGAGATGCTGAAAGTGTTCAGTTAGGATTTGCAGAAAGCTTGCAAGAGCACATTGTTAGGCTTCAGAAGAATGGAGAAATCAATGATGGAGAAACTATTAAAATCAAGCTTAGTGGTGATGGTACAAATATTGGAAAGGGGCTTACAGTTGTCAACTTCAATTTTACTATTCTCCATGAAAAGGATGTGGCAATGGGTGAGAAGGGAAATTATATACTTGCTGTTATAAAAACTACAGAGACATATGTTAATCTGAGAGACAGCGTAGCAGACCTTCGAATGGAAATGTCAAACTTAAAGGCGATAAGTGCAAATAGTTGCACCGATAAAATTGAATACTTTTTAGGTGGAGATTTGAAATTTTTAGCACTGGTATGTGGTTTAGGCAGGGCAAATGAGGATTATGCTTGTGTGTGGTGCAAGTGTCCCAGGGAGCAACGGTGGGACACAAGCAAAACATGGTCAATTAATGACCCCAAATTTGGTGCTAGAACTGTCGCCGAAATAGCACGGTTTTCCACTGGAAAGAAATTAAACTGTGAGGCACAACCATTATTTGATTTTATACCTATGGACCATGTCATCATAGATACATTACATTTTTTTTTGAGGATTTCAGATGTTTTGATTGACTTGTTCATAGGAGAGCTGAGAAGAAGTGATGCTATTGAGAAAAAAAACCTCTGATGGATTCCCAAGAGATAAATATAAAAACATGGCATGTTATGAAGAATTTATCAAAAGAATGGGAATCACTTTTAATTTTAGAATCAACAAAGAGAGCAAAAAGGTGGAACATAGAGATCTTACTGAACCAGAAAAGTTGAAACTCTTTCAGAATATAAACATTCCGACCTATGCTTGTCCCTCATTGCAGTCAAAACAAAGACATAAAAGTGATCTGGGCTAAATTTATGGACATAATTGGAGATTTGAAGCTAGATTTTACATCTGAAGGAGGTATTCTTGAACTGCAAAGAAATAGCAAATCATGGTTTGAGCACTTTCTCAAAGTTTACCAAGCAAAAGATGTCACTCCCTACATGCATGCACTATATTATCATGTTCCTGAGTTCCTGTCACTTTATCAGAACATAGCATATTACACAAAGCAAGGCTTGGAAAAATACAATAATACAGCTTCTAAAGATTTCTTCAGATCCACAAATACATAGGCAAAATCTTCAGCTACATTTAAAATTCTTTCATCCTACTTCAGCCCCAGATATGAATCAAGCACCCTATTTGACTCCAATTGGTAAATCATCTTCCCTCTTTGAAGAACGCCGGGCAAAACATTCCCAAGACCTTCCATGAAAACATCTTGGTCAACATTAAGGTCTGTGTTTATATCAGGGTCCTCTCGCCGTCCAGACCAAATTTTTTTTCTTTATTTCACGAGTAAGTTGGCCATGGAACGATTTTCTATCCTCTAGAGAGTTTTCAGAGGTAATGAACAGCTTTTCGCTGCGAATAAACGGAAAATATCCAGATCCTCTATCGGCCCTGAAGGGTGTCCATTCATCGAAGCATGTGCTACAGCCAACGTAATGAATTTTCAACCTCTCTTGTTGATTTTGTCAACCTCCCTGATCTCAATATTATACAGTTTTGTATCTTTCTATCGTGGATTCACCTTTCTATGTTAAGTATTTATTGCAAAATCGCTTTGCTTTTTTTATTTCCCTCTTTGGTCTGTCCGCCATTTTGAAAATTCGCAACGGAGAGCATGCGCATTACGTAGGGTTACACCTGGAACCGAGAAAAAACAAATGTTCGTCGCGCTGGGGAAAGAGTTTGATATGTCTCTGCTCTTATGGATACTTATCACCGAAAGACTTGTGAATTGTGAAATTAACCAGTGTAGCTGACTTAGTAAAGAGACTAGACAAGAAAAAAGAGATGGTGTGAAGGAAAACGATCTCAGCATTTCCTTCTTTGCACTGTACTTTTCATTGATAATGTAATGTAGAAAATACGCATTTAAGCTTCCTTTCTCTTTTTTTCTCTGAGAAATACTGGCAAGGAGAGTCAATCTGGTAAAAAAGCTATCAATGATGTAAGAACGAAAACTGTGATGCAGAGTACAATTGACGACTACACCCGCCGAGTGAAACTCAGGTACACGTGGCCCAAGCTCTCTATGAGACAGAAGCTTCCTACGGGTGTTTAAGCTCTCCTCTTGTGAAACCCGGAGACAGTTACAACACGGTAGGCCTGGACGCGAGTCAAATCTCTCCCCAAAGACCAGCCCCTAGTCGAACATACTAGACCAAGAATGACACTCAGCCACCCGTGGAAAGAAAAAGAGTTGTGGAATCTCTGAGACCTGCGTTAAACGTGACAGAGCGCTGCGGTGTATAACTCGGGATCACTTAATTTTAAATTCAGTTTTACGACAATATTGCTCCGTTTTAAGTGTTTTAAAGTCAAATACCTTTAGAAAGCCTCGACTAGAGCTCCTCAAACTACTCGCCAAAAAGGGAAAAACTTGCTCTGTTCTTGGTTCAAGAAAATTGTACCGACAAACTAAATGCATTTTCCTTTACATATTTCTGAGAATCCTATGTACATGATAAGTAAAAAAAAACCCTTCACATGTAAATGCGTACTCAAGATCTATAACAATTCTTTTTGCTTTCCGCCATTTCAACTTTCACTTGATAATTTTTGCCAAGTTTAAGTGTCCTAAACACTTTTGTAACTTTAACGACGACTTCAAGGCAATTTTAATTCAAGCTGAGACAGCTTAAATAAATTTTGTGAAAGGAAAATAGTGTAACGCGAGTAAACAAAATAAGTTAAAAAGAAACAGTTTCTTTGGTCCAATGTTGTACACTCTTCTCATCCACTCAATATTGCTGCCACCCCTCACAGATTTTAAAAATATTTTCCCCCAAAAGGTTTGGAAAAAGGACATAATGGAAGCAACCCTAATTTGAACGCTCAGAATTGTTATTTTATGATCGCTAACAAATTTCTGGGTTCAGTTGGTTTAGTTCAAATATACCTCATCCAGCGCAACTATGATTTAGGAAGTTTCTTGTTCTGTTTAGACATATTCCCGTATGGAATATCATTTTTTAAGAAACGAAGTTTCCTCACAGGTCTCATATTGCCCGTATTCCTATATCCACTTTATTAGAAATATAACCAGCAATAGTTAAATTCAATTACGGTTATAGGGACCTGGATATCTCTATAAAAACTTTTCGAATCCGCAGGAGCTAGTGAGTCATCTACCACCGTGATATATTGAGGTGTTTACCAATGGTATTTGTTACTCCATTGGGCTTGAGGTAAGATGATTCAGAGACGCTCGAATGTTGGGTATTTATTTAGGAATAACTATTCAATTGGATTGGTACTCCCTCCTGGCCTCTCAATAATTTTTTTCAGATTAACATTTGTAAATTTAGGGTATACCGCAATATTTTTTCATAGACTCTTGAAGAGAAATTAAGTGTGCATAACACATTTTTAAATTCTCGATTTCAGTTGTTGCACTTCAAGTGTTTTGACTTGCTCATTCAAAATTGGCTCTCACTTTTTGACTAGGCTACAGGTGTCACAAAGCTGATTGTTTTATGTTCTTGTTTTGTTCTTATTTCTTTTTTCTTTTTTCATCCCTTTCTGCAAAGGAGAGTGATCAGAGGAAAACACATATCTGAACACTGAACTGAATAGAATATTCTTGACTTGATTACTAGACTGGTTAAGAATGAGGGGGAAATCGAAGGTGAACATTCAATACTACAATGATTCCTTAACTAAATTTCCTTACACATTTTTCTTAGATAATCTAATTAGCGAACGAATTTTCCTAAGCCAATAGACGTTTCAAAGTAATATTTTCTAGTCCAGGTGTTAATGCAGCTTTATTAAGATATTGTTCACAACCGTTTATCATCGAGTTTTAAGACCAGTTCCTATTTAACTTCCACCGAGGCGTTAAAGATACTTTCATGAGCGACAAAATCTAAGTTTATTCTCAGGCTAATAAAACAGCTTTGTTATCATCAAATTGGATACCTATCGAATTTGGTTACACAATTGGTCATGAATGAAGTGACATTAACTGTGTTCAAATTTGTCAGTGTCTCGCGAACTGTAGCAGGCAAAATTCCTCAGTACACAAAGCGAGTCGGGTCAAATGACTTTAAAGCTCCATTGATCAGTCTCAGAATCGCATAATTGAATAACATATGGCATTCTGATTGGTCAACGAAGCGAAGTATTTAGCGTGGAATTGCGAGTTGAAAACGAGGCTAAGTGGTATTGTTTTGCATCTGCGTAAACATAACACATATCGTCAAATTGTTACAAAGTTTTCTACAATGTCATTTTAAGGTTTTTTTTAAAAACCATTGTCAACTTTTGAAGAGCCAAAAACTAAAAGAAGCGTTTTTGAAAGTGAGTCAGAGGTTCTTCCCTGTTTCGAAATGAACTACAAATTCTTAGAGAGGCATAAAAGCTGGAAAATCCTGTGAACACGGTCCAGAAAATGGCATGCGAATGTTCAACCAAACAAGACAAAGTAGCGACAACGGAAGAAGTGCCAGGGTCGATTGTCATATATACAGAAGAAGAAATAAATACTTTTCATCGCGATGTTAAACTTTCAGTGCATGTGCTTGGACACTTTTTTTCTTTCAGTTTTGCCACCAAAAGAGGTAAAAGGTGTAACTTATTTTCCTTCTCAAGAAAATGATTCCAAAATTTGAAAAAAGATTTTAAAGATAAACGGCTTTAAACTCAGTAAAATACATCTATTATCCTTGATATAGTGTGAAGCTTGTTTCAAAGTTTGAAAACAGATGTAAAAACAAGCACAGGGAAAACTAAAGTCGTCGAAGATTCAAATGTGTACGACTGACCTTGTTTCCTATTCGCTAACGCAATGAAAGTTCCAACAGTTGACTTTGAAATGGCTTTCTGGGGCGCGCGCCCAGGATAAAAACAAACAAGGTTATAACTGTTTTCTTTTTTTCTTATTTTCCTTCTATTATGCGATTCAAAGAAAATTCGCTACCAGACGAGGGAATTTCGCGCTAAATTGCACTTGAAACCCGATATCGGTTTTCAAGTGCAATTTAACGCGGAATTTCCTCGTCAGGTAATGAATTGTCCGATAGTATTTTTTGATGTGGCAATAAAAATTCAGTCCATAAAAGACCTGGTTTCTGCAAATGCCTTTTGCTAAAAAATCAGATGATAACATAGCCGCATGATACCGCTCTACAAATGTATGTGACACTGTCCGCAGCCAGTCGTAAACTTGTACCTTACCGATAGCACTAGAGGTGGGGAAACTAAACCACGAACAAGTCCATTTTCATTCGTATTTATTAACCAAGATTTTCCTGCAGAAAACGCAGAAAATGGCATTTCCGAGACCCTTCATGTAAACATTTTCTACCCCCAGACCCCTTAGTTTAGACGTTCTTTAGCGCTCGAAATTATCTTCTCGTGCGTTCACCTTAAAAATCTCACTCTTCAACTTCTCGAAGAAATCGGAATAATTTTACAAAGTGATTACTCGGCGAACAATAACGTGCAAAAATACCCACCAGCGTTACGCTTAAAAATACAAACTTATCAACGATTTGTCGGCGGTGTGACGGTACCGGTGTAATTCGTAATTTCGTTCGTCGCTACATACGTGCATTGCATGAAGCAACAAGGCTTGTCGGATGTAATGTATTAGTACGACCCTTAGAAAGCCAATATCACAATGACAACGAGACTTTTTAATATCATAATTCCCCCCGCGGTGGATATTTGATTAGATAAACTAAAAGCAGGGAATTAGACAGGAATACCGAACGTTACGTTTGGCTTTTCGATTTGATTTCGAAATGGCATGATACCTTTTGCCGTAGCTTTAAAGTTAAAGCAAGGTTTTTGATGCTTCGTGTCAACCTAAAGACGGGTGTTGAAGAGACTAAATGAACACAATTGTTATTAATTTGGAACACGTTATTGCCTACTAGTCTTTGTTGGTGATTGTCGTTTTGCTAAGTTTAGTTTTTGCGTCTTCTTGACTTTGTCACCTTTGTTAAATAGTCATATATTGTGAGAGAGTATTTTTCACATCGGAAGAAAGTATTGGTAGCCGAGTGTCAGAGTGCCCAATGCGCCATGTCATAACATAACTTAGATACAACGCGCGCTCTGATAAATCAAAAATCTACTGTAATTTCTATGTAAAATCAAATAAATCTGAAATATTTTCCCGTCCTGCTGTCAAGTGGTGCTACTACTGGCGAACTCCTAAAGTTTAATTTGCTAAAAGCTTTTGGTTTGAAAGAAACGAGGAGAACACTTTGAACGCCAAAAACAACCACAAAAGTTTGACTTTTCTAATAACATCAATGTCACCGATTGCTCTGTTTTAGGGATTTTAAAGTGAAAGACCTTCAGAAACTCTCCACTAAAGCTCCCCAAACCACTCGCCAAGATCAGGGAAAAACTTGATATGTTCTTGCTCAAGAAAACCGCCCTAGAAAACTAAAGGCATTTTCCTTTAGATATTTCTGAGAATCTTATCTACTTGATATATGAAAAAAAAAACCTTTCGAAAGTAGATGTGCACTCAAGATTTTTGGAAATTCCGTTTCCTGTCCACGATTTCAACTTTCACCTGATAGTTTTTGCCAAGTTTAGGCATTCCAAACACTTTTGTAAATTTTAACAACGACTCCATGGCAATTTTAATTCAAGCTGAGACAACTTATATAAATTTTGTTACAGGAAAATAGTGTACCGCAAGTAAACAAAATAGTTGGACGACGCTTAAATCAGTACACACGAAACACGGCTCGATGTTGTTGTCTTTCGATTTCTCCGCCTTCAGACGTGATGTGGTCTAGTAATGTTATTAAATAATTAAAAGTTAAATCCTCACAATGAAAATAAACTCCACCAGTTAAAATCCTACAACTGAATTTATTTTTCAAAATGAAAACACTTCCGCAAGTAATTAAAGCTGCTTTCTATGCTTGCTAACTTTAAAAGCTTTCCGTACAGACTATCATGAAGAATTCTTTACTAACACGTTATTGTTTATAAATTGTTTTTCGCGTTCTCTCAACATCCAAAGTGGTTTATATACAACGGCAAAGCGATGCTTAGCTATCCCGGAGCAACGCACGCGAGATTTGCGCTTTTAGCCGTTGCAGGGTAATAGCCTTTAAAATCACCTCTTTGTGCTATAGTATCTCAATGGTTTCGTATATACTACGAGTACGTTTCGGTGGTAGGGTATGGCTAAAACCAAGGGGAAAATTGAACATGTTTTAGCTCTGCAAATCATTGAAAGTTGGGAAACCACGATCCCTTGCCACGCTCAAGACTATATATTCTATATTTTCATTTTTGTGCCTTCCGGTCGTGGATTTGCGTTGGATTTTATCCAAGGCATTTGCTTCCTTTCTTCACGTTTCACGTGAAAGGCTTGTTTAAGTAGTCAACATCAATTTGTTGGGAAAAATCGCCAATGCAAAATCGTTCACCACGGAATTCAGAGAAAAGTTTTTGTTAAAGGTTTTTGTATGAAGATACTTTCATATTCCATTTTATATTACCACAGTTCAAATATATGACTTCCATATATTCACAATCGATGTTATTTTTATTCCTTTTCTTCTATTTTCTTTCTTTTCTTCTTTTCTTTTTTTGCGATTAAAACGCATACAAAACATCCCGCGCAGTATCACTGAATTTCTTAGTGCGTGCATTCTGAGTCAGAGAAACCGAACGCTAGAAATGAGATTTACAAATGTCTTCGAGAGAGCGCAGAAGCTCCTAATCAACATTTAATAGTACGGAATGTATGGGCTTTCTCAGTTTCCTTAAATTTTCAGTAAATTTCCAACTACAAGTCATGTAGTTATTTGGGAACCGTGACCGGCAGTCGACCTCAATTTTGTGTCAACGTCCATGGCTCTGTATTCTGAGACCAGCGTTAAGGATCATCGAACGCTAGACATGAGATTTATAAATCACTTTGGGATCACTTTGCGGTTCCTCGTCGACATATGATTGTTTGCATTGTGTAGGCTCTCTCAATTTGTTGAATTTTTTAGAGAAATTTCAAACTTCCATTCACTCAGTAGTTTGAGAACTTTGATCGGCTGTCGATTAGGTAACAAAAGTGTACGAATATATTTACGTCAAACAAAACTAACTTTACAGTTATGGACAGAATATGGTTTCATTCTAAGCTTAAGTCACAAAATCCCCGAACCTCCTTTTTGTAAGATATTTGCCTCCCTTTTGTACCGGCTTCATATGTTTTTTCAAGTAAGCTTTCAAGATCGTGTGCTCGTAAGTTTGTTTTATCAATTCAAATTATTGTTTTCAAAAGACTTCACTTCAATACTCCCCCATTTGTATATTATCGCGGTAAATGTTTTCCTATCTCTGCCCACGGGCCACGGTAACGCTTTCGTGAGTCGCCGAGTACATCCCAACTTTCGTTGTCATTTTTCATAAATATACCTCGTTTTCCGGCTAGGTAGTATTTTTAAGCAATCACGTCGGTCACTACCTCAAGCCGATAAATAAATTATGAATCCTCTCTTTTCTCTCTATCAAATCACAGAAAATGATTGGTTTCAGAATGAATTTGTATAAACAATAGTGTCATTACGTTGGTTGACAAGCGGCCTAAAAACCGTCTGCAATTAATTTTAATCGTTCACAAAAAGTACCCAGAAAGTTGAAACGTGAGGTATTTGGTTGCAGTTAAACTGAACGATGGAACTTTCATTCATTTAATATCTGAATTTTCTCGAGCAATTTGTTCATATTGAAAGAGCGAGCGAAGTTTTAATTTAAGTTCTACAACAAATATACGCTCCCGGTGAGTCTTTCCAATTCCGTTCAATTTGGACATTTGTACCGTAAATTGCACAACAGAAATTGAAGGAATTTTTTGAGAAAAGGCCGCATTAAATTCCCTTGTGTCTCGTTGGAGTGTGCCGTTCGAATTTAGTTTTTGTGAAGGAAAGACCAGAGTTACACACGCCATTACAGCAAACAAACGAGCAAACTCTCACAACTTCAAAATAAAAAAATCGAATTTATTCACAATTACTTTCCTCGCCGTTTACTCAATGAACAGAGGTAAATCTTCGTGCTTGAATGAATGGTTGATGAGAGTGAATAATACTTTCCGTTAGATCATTGACTGATTTTGAAGAAAACATTGTCGTGACAGTCCTTGCCAAACTAGTTCTTTTGGTTTTCAAATGTTCCTACCCTTTTTTTTTCTTGCGCACTCTCTAATCGACAGGTGTCAGATTGTGACAGATACTTGTAAAAATAATGTTTCAAAGTTTGTTTGGAAGCCTTTTAAATCACCTTTATCGTTACGGAAATGAAAATGTTTCGCTGAGGCATCTTTCTTTAATTTGCATCACCTCTATTTTAACTACCATTTACTCACTCAAAAAATTGTTCAGTTTATGGAAGATCTTGCCGTATTTACAGCTATAAATCAATCAAAATGCTGCAGTATTTTCAAGACCTCGGTTACAGTTTTTCACCCTACGGACCTCCCAGCCGGCAAATAACATATATATCGCTTGTCGAGTATCCAGTCATCACATTCTTGACAAAAAGAATTCGATTGAATTTTTTTTAAAGCTTTCAGATCTGTAATCAGTTTCAAACTAATCATGGGTTATCTTAACCCTATTTTGAACAACCTCGCCCAGTAGATTAAGGAAAAGGGTCTTAGTTAACAATCAAAGTTGGTTATTGCTCCTACAAACTTTCTGTGGCCAAGCTCTTCGTCTGTTGTAACCCAAGTCTTAATTAAGATGTTGCTACATATGTGTTGAATAGGCGCAGTTTGAAATGCCAATTTATGAAGCTGTTAATTAATCAATGGAATGAAGAAACGAATTTGGCTTACAGCCACCCCGGGCGAGAGTTGAATACCCTTGGTTTTCAAAACGGCTAATGACAAAAACTAATATTTTTTATCGACATATCATTGTCAGTCCCCGTTAGGAAACCACTGCCCTTTTAAATTGAAACGCACATAACATAATTTGCTAATCTTAGCTTACAGCCAAGCCAGGTGAGTATTGTCGCTGAAAATGTCTCGTGTCGTTCAGCTAGTTCTTACTCAAGCCCCTGTTTACAATTTCTTTTTCTTTGTGGATATCGATCACTGAACGAATTTTCCGAAACCAATGCTTGTCTCAAAGGACATTTCTAAGTCCAAGTGTTAATGCCGCTTTATTAGGATGTAACCCATAAGATGCGACAGCACCCACGCATCAAAATGCCTACTTTCCAGGTTGGATTCCATGCGTTCCCCTTACACCAATATTAAGAAAGACTCCAAACTTACAGTTTTTCCAGCTTGGTATTGTTACTGAAAACTCCCGATGGTAAATTCCTTAGCTGGTTGTTGTTCAACTGCCTATCAAAAATAAGTTGAAATATTTTTAATTATAAGGTATACTACAACAAAGTTCAGAGAATAAGAGGCTCGAAAAAAACTTATCTCTTTTCTCATACTCTGATATAAGGGCCTAAAATATAAAGGGGATTAGTATTACATTATATCCGGACATGGATCTTTCACAACGGAAGAAAGAGGAAGTTTGTGTGATGCTTCATTCACGTTCATTGTATGCTATTTTTTAAAGCGATTTGATTCAAACGACTTTTTTTATATATCGATATCTAAGGTTATGTAACCTTTGCACCCGGAAGCATTATAATAGTTGCAGGTATAAAGAAGTTAAAAAAAATCAATTTTTGCTGTTTTATCTCACTGTTTTAGTATACACCAAAAGAACTATTCACATCAGTATCGGTGGCTAGTGGTGGATATTTAATTCGCCGTTTTGCAGCTTTGTAAATATCTACCGCAAGCTACCTCCACCTCGTTGAATAGTTGTTAGCTATGAAGGATTTTTAAAGAGGACAGACTTAAACTCAAACAATTGGTACCCCTACCAGTATTTTTCGATGTAATTTTCATTCTTTCCTTTTCTTTCCTTTTTTTCCTTTTTATGCTATTAAGAGAGGTTGTCAGTAATTTTCAAGAATCCGGCGACAGAAGCAAAAAATTCAGCTTTTTTTTAATTTCCTCCAAAAGACCCTTTTGGTGAACTGTTTTCAAAAATGACATTCAAGAGTTCCAGCAAGTCTTTATTTTGGCAAAAAATACGAAAGTTCGAAGTCGGCCAAAACGTACCTAATTTGCATAATTTCTGTCGGGCTTCCAGTGCATTTTCACAACGCTCCTACAAGCCAACGAAAAATTATCTTGGATTCATTTTTTCATAAGTTGTTTTTCATCCCTTGGAGCAGCTTTCTAACTATATTTCATCTCCAACTGAACTTTTTTTTCGTTTGTAACCACCCGCGTAAAGTACACTATATTTTCTATTCCGTTTGTACGCTTAATTTTGCCATATTT